>NC_091442.1:28663693-28799129 GCF_964237555.1 Oryctolagus cuniculus
AAAATGATCAACTTTAGGCCGGCGCCGCAGCTCACTATGCTAATCCTCCACCTTGCGGCGCCGGCACACCGGGTTCTAGTCCCGGTCGGGGCTCCGGATTCTGTCCTGGTTGCCCCTCTTCCAGGCCAGCTCTCTGCTGTGGCCGGGAAGGCAGAGGAGGATGGCACAAGTGCTTGGGCCCTGCACCCCATGGAGACCAGGAGAAGCACCTGGCTCCTGCCATCGGATCAGCGTGGTGCGCTGGACGCAGTGCGCTGGCCGTGGCGGCCATTGGAGGGTGAACCAACGGCAAAAGAAAGACCTTTCTCTCGTCTCTCTCTCTCACTGTTTACTCTGCCTGTCAAAAAAAAAAAAAAAAAAAAAAAAAAGATCAACTTTAAAAAATTAGTCTGCTCTAGAGTTACTGATTTTGGAGTACTACCTGCAGTTGCCTCGGCAGGGACAGACCAAATGATTTCATGGGCCTTGTATTTCACGGCTTGCATGTTCTCCACCCCTGACCTGGTGGCATGGTAAGAAAGGGTGGCCCACGTAAAGGAAGGTTGTGGAGTGGGCTGTAACTACTTTTAACCATTGTGTGAAAATAAAGAAGTAAAATCCACAAAATTATACAGAATCTGGAAATCAGAAAAGTTACTGTGTCTTATTATCCAAAGATAATGCATCCTCCATACTTATTCCTGTTCTTACATAGCTTTGGCGCACATACACACACACACACACACCATTTCTGCTACAAGATCATTTGCATCTTTGGTATTCAATCATCTTTACTCTTAATACCACGGGAAATTTCAAACATACACAATATCATAAAAACAGCATCACCCAGCTTCAAGAATTGTTAGTACCTGGCTAATCACATTTCCTTCATACCACACCACAGCCCTTCTCCTCCTCTTCCACCGGATGATTCTGAAGCCAACCCCAGACATCCAATTACTTCATCCAAAAATATTTCAAGGCAAGTGTTGCGGAGCAGTAGGTTAACCTGTGGCTTGCAATGCTCACTCCCATATGGGAGTGCTGGTCAAGTCTTGGCTGTTCCGCTTCCACTCCAGCTTCCTGCTAATGTGCTTGGGAAGGCAGTAGACGATAGCCCAAGAATCTGGGTTCCTGCCATCCATGTGAGAGACTGAGATGAAGTTCCTGGCTCCTGGCTCTGATCTGGCCCAGCCCTGGCCATTGCATCTGGGGAGTGAACCAGCAGATGGAAGATTTCTCTCTCTTATCATGCCTTCTCTCTAACTCTGACTTTCAAATAAATAAATATTTTAAAAAGAGAGAAATGCCTACATTGTGGCTTAGCAGGTAGTGCTGCCACCTGTAATGTAGGTATCTCGTATGGGTGCTGGTTTGAGTCCCAGCTGCTCCACCTTTGATCCAGCTCCCAGCTAATGTGCCTGGGAAAGCAGCAGAAGATGGCTCAAGTCCCTTGGTACCTGTACCCATATGGGAGACCTGGAAGAAGCTCCTAGCTTCGGCCTGGCCCAGTCCTGGCAGTTGCCAACCATCTGGGGAGTGAACCAGCAGATGGAAGATATCTCTCTCTGATTCTTTCAAATAAATAAATAAATCTTAAAAAAAAAAATGACAGATCTTCCATCCACTGATTCACTCCTCAAATGGCTGCAATGGTTAGGGCTGGGCTAGGCCAAAACCAGGGGCTCAAGCACTTGGCCATTCTCCACTGCCTCCCAGCCACTTTAGCAAGGAGCTGAATAGGAAGTGGAGCATCTGACACATGAACCAGCACCCATATGGAATGCCAGTGTTATAGGTGGTGACAAACCACTGTACCACAATGTTGGCCTCAATAAGTTAATCTTTTAGAAAAGTGTCTTTGGGGGCTGGCTCTGTGGCTTAGTAGGCTAAGCCTCTGCCTGTGACACCAGCATCCCATATGGGCACCAGTTCATGTCCAGGCTGCTCCACTTTCAATCCAGCTCTTTGTATGGCTTGGGAAAGCAGTAGAAGATGGCCCAAGGCCTTGGGCCCCTGCATCTGCATGGGAGATCCAGAAGAAGCTCCAGGCTCCTTCGGATTGGCCCAGCTCTGGCCGTTGCAGCCATTTGTGGAGTGAACCAGCCGATGGAAGATTTTCTCTCTCTGCCTCTCTGTAACTCTGCCTTTCAAATAAATAAATAAATCTTTTTTAAAAATCCTTGTTTTTAACTTCTTAGGTTGCAAATTTCATTATTAAAAATTACTTGTGGTTTAGTAACATGTTAACTTCTTAAAATAATGAGCTCTCATTTATTAAGTCCTACTCTGCACCAACACTTTTTTCTTTAGGCTTATATATGTATTTGAAAGGCAAAGTGACAACCCAGAAGGGAAGACAGATGGAGAAGAGAGAGAATGAGAATGAACTGATCTTCTACCCACTGGTTCACTCCCTAAATGCTCACGACAGTCAGGGCTAGGCGGAGCCAAATTCAGGAACTCCATCTGGGTCTCCCTTGTGCTGAGGTGACACCTTCTTCAACAGAATGCAGGGGCTGAGGTACCTGAGGCTTGGCCATCTCAACCAGCAGGAAGCCAAGTCATATCATTCCCACCAGCCAAGACTGCTAAGTTCACAGTTTAGAAAAATGGCCATAAACAGTTGGAAGGCAACTTTAGAAACCTGGTCTCCTGCCTCTTGGGTGAGGCAGATGTTAGGGTAACTTCCTTCCTTTTGCCAATAACATTTATAAAAAAGTGTCCCAAAACTCTAAAGACCTTATCTAACTTCACAAATCCATCTGGATGCAATCTATCCCAGAACGGAGAATAGGGATCACAAGGGCTTATACCATCTGTCACCAACAATGAGGAAAGTGTCCACACAAAGTCTATACCACGTGCCTGGGACCAAAGACCCTCAGAACTAGGCTTGCTTGCTGAGTATAGGAGCTGCTTCCTCAGTGCTCACGGACCTTTTTGGATCTCTCCATTCCTTGGTTCAGACATCAGAACCACCCTTTGGCATCTGTGCTCTACAGCTATTACATCGCCAACCTTAGGGAAATACAGTCTGTTTGCCTATGAACAGTATTTCAGAGATCTCTAAGGCTTCAAAAAAGTGTGTTTCCTAAGTGGCTTTCACTTGACATCCGAGTGAAGTGAGACTCTTCTCTTCTTCTCGTCACTTGCTCAAGAGCACACTTGACTGTGCAGCTCCCCAATCCTGGGCAGGGAGGCACCAAGTGCTCCTCTGCTACGCAGCACCCTTCTCCCAGCGAGGCCTGGTGGGTGCTAACAGCTACTGATTCACCCTCCACTCTAAGTCCCTAGGACCGTTCGCCTGCTTCAGACCACTGCTCTCTTCATGCGGCCCCTGCCCAGTCTCTCTACTCAGGCTTCCTCTTCCCCCGCAAAAGATTTATTTTATTTATTTGAAAAAGAGTTAGAAAGAGAAAGAGAAAGAGAGAAAGAGAGAAAGAGAAAGAGAGAGAGAGAGAGAGAGAGAGAGAGAGAGAGAGAGAGGTCTTCCATCTGCTGGTTCACTCCCCAAATGACTGCAATGGCCAGAGCTGAGCTGATCCAAAGCCAGGAGCCAGGAGCTTCTTCTGGGTCTCCCACGTGGGTGCAGGGGCCCAAGGACTTGGGCCATCTTCCACTGCCTTCCCAGGCCATAAAAGACAGCAGAAGTGGAGCAGCCAGGACTCAAACCAGCGCCCATATGGGATGCTGACACTGCAGGCGGCGGCTTTATCTGCTATGCTACTGCGCCGGCCTCATCCAGGCTTCCTTTTCCGCAATTCATTTTTCCCATTGTGGTCAGAGTAATCTTTCAAAAACAAAAATCTGATCATGTAATTTTCCTGCTTAAATTATTCCAATGGGCTCCAACTACTGCTGGCTACTACCAAACCATTCCGTTTGTGTAATCTATCCACTGTGCCGTGCCTCCTCTGCATGCTCTGGTCATCATCAAGCCTTCGTTCCTGCTGGTCTTTCATTCTTCTGCCTAGAATCACCTTTTCCCTTCTTTTTGTTGAGCCAACTCCTCCTTCAGGGTACAGACAATCTGAATAGCACCTCTTCCAGAAGCTTCCTTAATCCCCTAGGACTGGGTTACAGCAGGCGAGATTTGCTGAATAAATAATGAATGAACCAAGTGTAAAAGACAAACAAGCAACCTGATCTCCAAGACAGCTGTCCAATCAGCCATGCTGGAGGCACTCACATGTAAATTTTCCTCACTAAAAAGTCTGAGCAAATCCCATTTATCAGACATTCATCTGGAAAGGTTTTTTTTTTTTTTAAGTATTTATTTATTTATTTGAAGGGTGGAATTACAGAGAGGGAGAGGCAGAGGCAGACAGAAAGAAGTCTTCCATCCTCTGGTTCATTCCCCAAATAGCCACAACAGCCAGAGCTGGGCCAGACTGAAGCCAGGAGTCAGGAGCTTCATCTAAAGTCTCCCATGTGGGTGCAAGCACCAAGCACTGGACCATCTTCTGCTGCTTTCCCAGGTACATTAGCAGGAAGCCGGATGGTAAGTGGAGCAATCAGGACTTGAACCAGTTTTTCACAAGCCTTTTCTGTTCCTAAGCTTCAACATCAAGATGGAGCTTCCTCAGACAGTGTCACAGAAGTCTCCCAAGGAAGGTGACACTAGTGGTACCTGCGCTCTCGCCTCCCATTTAGAGGTCACTCTGGAAGCTACAGGGGAGGCAGCCAAACCAGCCTGATGCCTGTCCCCGTGCCCTGGGACAGGAGTGACTGGGGCCCTCAGAAACTGAAAAAGGAAAGGTCAGGAGGCCGGGCCCACAGTGTGGCACAAGGGGGAAGCAGGCAGGAATCTACAAGGCTCAGCCAGTTCTGGAGATGGCAGACATGATGGCTGGATCCTGCTAGAGGCCCCAGATATCCCCAAGGGAAGAAGACAAGACCCGCATGATGGGTCTTGCAGTGAGGAGCCAGGAAAGACTGAGTTAGGACCTAGAGGCCCTGGGACTCTGTTTGGCTTCTTCTTAGAGAAAAGAAGTGGGAGAGTCTGACTAGTGTAAATGCACCACTGAGTGGTGTGTACCAGTGTCGTGTGCAGGCCTGGGACCTGGATCTCTTACAGACACGCCATGCCCAAAGTCCTGCCCACTGTACCAGTACCATGTAGACAAACCTTGTGGGATGGGATTCTAGGTCAGGAGCTGGGCACAGAGAAGGGGCTTTGCTTTACAAGGAAACGAGCAAGAGGATTATCCCCAGCATTCCTTAGGGCAGCTATGTAAACTGTCACCTGCCAAGAGGAAATGCCATCTGTGAGACAGGTAGTTATGTAGAGCCCAGGGTGAACAGGCCATGGTGAGCGGTTTCACTTTGTTTGGACCAGGAGCGTCCTCTGTTCTGTATCATGGGGCACACACTCAGCTTTGGTCAAGGTCTTCCCAGTCTGAGCTGAGAGTGAGCAAGCAGCCTGGTCTGGCCCACTACCAGGAGAGAGAAACATCACTGCAGTCTCTGACCATTTGGCCTGGCTTACAGATTTCAGAAGCCCAGGAGAAAATGACGTATTATTTATTTATTTTTTATCAGTAGATACTTCTCAAAGCATGCCACAGCAGTAAAATATTTCTACTGTGCTTTCAAACCTTACGATAATAAGCCTTGCTTAAGCACTGAGATTGTTTCCTAGTCCCTGGATTTCTGCAAGACACATCATCTCAGGGCTACAACATAGTCCTTTTCTCATTGGAAAATAATCCTTTGTTGTTAAAAGCAACGAATCAGGGAGCCTGACTCATGAAGGGGCACAAAGGGAGGCAAGACATGCCTGTGGACATGAAGTGTGTGTCTACTGGTGCAGATCCCACCTCTGAGTGAGCCTCGGAATCTCTGAGAACAAGACCTGCCTCTTCTCCCTCCCCAGACAGCCCATGCGATGGCAAGCCGGGTCAGGCCAGGCCTCAGAGAAGTGGGCACAGACCAAGGGAAGATATCTGCCAAGGCACTGCCATTCTGTGAGTCCTTGGAGAAGCTCAGCATCCAGTACAGACGGCCTCATGGTCATCTGCCCAGATGTGATCCCACCCCAGTTTATACTAGCACAGGATTTGGCACACAGTGCCTTTACACAAGGAGCTGAAAGGCAGTGTTCCTGAAATGTGCCCACCAAGTGCTGGAGGCACTGTCTGGGTTGGCTTAAAAGCTTTTATTCAGACTAAAGAGTGGCTTTCCTCTTGGGATATAAGCCAGTGCTGCCCCAGGTTCAAGGACAATAAAGACAGAGCACTCTTCCAAGGTTTTTTGTAAGGGCTGCCTAATGTTGCCCCAGGGTGGTCATAGTCCTGTGACGGACAAGGTGTTGCACCAACATTTACAAGACCATGACAGGGCCTGGGGCTGGACAAGTTAGCAAATCCCAGGTTCAACTACTGGTCACTAGGGTCAATCAGACAAACACTTTCTCAACTTCCCCTGCCTCCAGCTAATGCTCCCAGTGAGAAGCCCTTTGAGTCACCCTTTACTCCTGGGTTTGAGCTCCAGGCCCTCAGGGGCCACCTCTATCAGGTCCAGTATCTCGCTCTAGTCCCTAGGTTTTCTGTTCAGCAAATAAGGAGAAGCAAATCATTTGGAAATAATCCTTGCAAGAATTCCCCTCCAGCTATCATCCTTTTCCTCACAGCCCCAAACATCCCAAAATACCATTCACACTCGCTGGCTTCCAGGACCTTGCAGGCCACCAGTCCACTTGGACGTGGCTTCAGCCCTCACCTCTCCACTCAGTTCCTGCTGAGGTCACCTGCATCCTTCATACTTGCAAAGCCAATAGTTTTTTTATGTTCTTCCTTTGAGGTCTCAACTTCCAGGGTTACAATAAACATCTCTGACCTCATTCTCCTTCCTTGGTCTCTGAGGTAAAGTGCTTTTCTGTTTCTCCTTTTTCAGTCTCTGGCCCTCTGACCTTTCCAACTCCACACCTGGATAGTGGCTGACTATGCTCCATGCCCTTGGCTCTGACCATGACTTCCAAACACGTATCTTACAATCAGACAGTCCTCTTTTGTTGTTTCTTGGACCTAAGTTTTCTCCTATGCTTTCTATTTCAAGGACAGCTCCTCAACTGGAAACCCAGGAGTCACCCTTTTCAACTCACAGACCCACATCTAACCTGTCACCAAGTCTGATTGCTCCAATCTACAAAATCCCCTTAAATCTACCTGGGATGGACACTGTGGATGGACCCAGTTAGCCTCCATTCCACTTTGCTGCTGGGGCTGCAGTGCCTGGAAAGTAACAGGGTCCTCTAACAGTGAACCAGAGGATTACCTAGTATGGCCATCCAACATACACATTCCTCCCTCCAGGGACTAGCCTCCTGCCCTGGGCAGCACCTAACTCAGCTGTTTCCCAAGACAACAGCTCTGGTACGCTCTGCTGCCTCCGCTCCCTGTGGACTGGCAATGGGACCAGCAGGGCAAAACCGTACTGGGGACATAAGTTGTTTTCTTCTGTCTGATTTCTGCTTGCTGGGCTGGCTCAGGAAACCCAAGCCCCAGGCATTTCTCCTGACAACAATGAGCATTTCATCACCACTGCAGGGAATTTAGAATGTATTCTGGATTTCTGGGACTCGCAGATAATATGACACAAAGTGCTGCTTCCAGGGTTGCCAGGCAGTAGCACAATGTAACCGCCAGGATGAGTGGGTTTTTCCAAATGTTTTCAAGGAGGTATGGAAAATCCCACTGTGCATAAGGGGGTACCGGGGAAGACAGGTCTTGCTGGGCCAGATGCTTGAGCTCTTGAGACAGGAGGAATGCATCAAGATCTTGCTGATCAGAGGCGAGGGATAGCTATTCGGTCCACTGACATTAGCTGCAAGGCCAGAGCATGACTTAAGAGCAAGAGAGGTGTTGCCATGGCAATTACTGCCAGTAAGAGATAAGTTCTTGGAAGAAATCTATCAAACATGATAAAACTAAAGATGTCGAGGTTTCCCCTGGACCAGTTTTGGTGGCTTTAGATTTGAGAATGGCACGCAGGAACATGATGAAGTTTGTTGTACTTAAACAGAGCTTGAAACACATGCAAGCAGGAAGTAAAGCATATTGCTGGCCGGCGCCGCGGCTCAATAGGCTAATCCTCCGCCTAGCGGCGCTGGCACACCGGGTTCTAGTCCCGGTCGGGGCGCCGGATTCTGTCCCGGTTGCCCCTCTTCCAGGCCAGCCCTCTGCTGTGGCCAGGGAGTGCAGTGGAGGATGGCCCAGGTGCTTGGGCCCTGCACCCCATGGGAGACCAGGAAAAGCACCTGGCTCCTGGCTCCTGCCATCGGATCAGCGCACTGCGCCGGCTGCAGCGCGCCGGCCGCGGCGGCCATTGGAGGGTGAACCAACGGCAAAGGAAGACCTTTCTCTCTGTCTCTCTCTCTCACTGTCCACTCTGCCTGTCAAAAAAAAAAAAAAAAAAAAAAAGCATATTGCTTACCTTGTGAACACTGGTCAAGACATTTAGGGAAGAGAAATCTAGGGGGAAAAAAAGAGAAATATTTTAAAACCATTCATCTCAGAATTGTCACAAGTTGTTTTCCACAAAAATATAACTATCACCGATATCACAGCAGTAACAGAGTAAGATTCACCAAGTGGACTGCTTGCACAGTGCCTGGCCCGCGATGGGGACTCAGGAAGAGGCAGCTTCCCCATTACTGTCAGGCAGTCTTGGCACTCCAACCACCAAAGCTTCTGCGCCACAGAAGTCCCTACATGCTAACTCTTGGGCACTGGGAGAAGGACAGATCTTTAGACTACAGACAGAGAGACAGGGAGAAAGAGAGCTGGTCTTTTCTGAAAGACACACTGTTTTGAGTAAAGGGGAAATTTCAATGGAAAATAAGGATTGCACTTGCCTAACTCTACAAGGGAACTTCAGGACCAAAATTGCTATGCTTCCCTTGATGTGCACACTAAAATCCCAGACCTCTTTAATCTTATTCTTAACTCCAAATGTGAATGAAAAGCAGAAACTGATGAACTGGATTGCAAGTGAAGCAGGAGGTGGGGATGACACATCCAAAGTGTTGAGTTAGTTCACAACTGGAGTCCTGCAGTTAAGCCCCAGAGGAAAGCTCAGATTCTTACAGGGCTTTAAAACTCCTAAGACATCACAGGGCTCCTTTCAGAGAACAAAGCTAACAGTAATGGGGAAAGCTGCCTCTTACTGAGTTCCCATTATGGGTCAGGCACTGTGCAAGCAGTCCACAATAGCGAATCTTACTTTGTCATCCTGTCCACTCCATGCCTTGGGTATATAACAAATGGAAAGAGCAGGTTTAGAAAGGGAAAGCGGGGTAAGCACGTTGCCCCTGTCTCCCATGCAGCTGGGAAGTGGTGGACCTAAGGCAGGGACCTAGGTCCAGCTCCACAGAGCTCCTGTGCCTTCTTCCCCGACATGTGGGATGTTTGCTGATGCCACTCTTCTAAATTGCTGGTGGTCTAGTTAGCAGGTATTAATGCTGTTCAAAACACCAGGGGCGGGGCCGGTGCTGTGTTATAGTGGGTAAAGCTACCACCTGTGGCGCTGGCAACCCTTATGGGAACCAGTTCAAGTCCCGGCTTCGCCACTTCAGATCTGGCTCCCCAATGATGCACTTGAGAAAGCAGTAGAAAACAGCCCACATGCTTGGGCCCTGCACCCATGTGGGAGGCTCGAAGGAAGCTCCTGGCTCCTGGCTTCGGATCTGACCAGCTTCAGCCATTGTGGCCATTTGTTAAAATGCAAAACAAAACAAAACATACCAGGGGAACCTCTCTTGGAATTTACTTGGTGGTGGCAAGTCTTGACTTTTTTTTTTTTTAATAAAGATTTATTTATTTGAAAGGCAGAATTAGAGAGAGAGAGAGAGAGAGAGAGAGATCTTTAATCTGCTGGTTCACTCCCTAAATGGCCGTTAATGGCCAGAGCAGGCCAGACTGAAGTCAGGAGCCAGGAGCTTCATCTGTCTCCCATATGGGTACAGGGTTCCAAGCACTTGGGTCATCTTCTGCTGTTTTCCCAGGTGCATTAGTAAGGAGCTGGATCAGAAGTGCAGCAGCTAGGAGTTGAACTGGCACTCACATGGGATGCCAGTACCAAAAGGGGAAGCTTAACCCGCTACACCATAGCACCAGCTCCTCTTTATGATTCTTAAAAATTACAGGGGCTGGCCCTGTGATGTAGTGGGTAAAGCCACCGCCTGCAGTGCTGGCATCCCAAATGGGTGCTGGTTTAAGTCCCGGCTACTCCACTTCTGATCCAACTCTCTGCTTTGGCCTGGGAAAGCAGTAGAAGATGGCCCAAGTCCTTGAGCCCCTGCTCCGATGTGGGAGACCTGGAAGAAGCTCCTGGCTCCTAGCTTCGGATCAGTGCAGCTCCAGCCATTGTGGTCAACTGGGGAGTGAACCAGCGGATGGAAGACCTCTCTCTCTGACTCTCCTCTCTGCGTAACTCAAATAAACAAATAAATATTTTTTAAAAGTTACATTTATACTTTATTATGACACTCTCTTACATCATGATTAATTGTGTACATGTCATCAGGGTGACACCTGGAAAATTATTTTAACTTTTTGGAGCCTCGGCTCCTTCACGGGAATGTCATGTAATGACACGGTAATATCATAGTAATGATACCTACACCTTATAGGGAATTTTTAAGGATTAGAAGGAGCAAAGCATCAACATGAGATGCTGTTCACTTCCGTCCTTCTTACAAATCATCCTCTCTACTAAACTGTACTGAAGGGTGCCTAGCACATTCAAGGCCAGTTCTACACCAACAAACACTGAAATACGGATACACTAGTTATTGATGAGCTCTTCCTCTGAATAACAAAAGCAGCTGTGCTACCTACAGAAATTTCAGTTACACAGGTAACATGCATTTTGTACTGTACCGAGTATTCAATTTCTATTAAATTCTAGCCAATCATTAAATAACATTAATCTAATCTATCCCAAAATACAGACCCACAATTCCTACCCATATATCCATGAAAGCGCAGATGCCCCAAAAGCTGATACCTGGGCTGACTTGTTCTTTGCTGTGCCCTCAAAGATGATGACAATCCTGACACACAGTAAACACTGTATAGATACTGAACAAAACCCATCAGTATAAAGTTATAAAATCTCAGGTGGACTTATCCTGATCCCAACTTGAACCCACCTTTCTAGATTAGAGAAGCCACACTGATCCCCACCTCACAGAAAGGAAACACAAACCCTACTATGCTCTACTGCCACCTGTTTTATTATTTTGCTTTTATATATTTATTTATTTGAAAGGCAAAGTGACAGAGAGAGAGGAAGAGACAGAGAAGACAGAGATCTATCTGGTTCATTCCACAAATGCCCACAATAGCCAGAGCTGGGTCAGTTTGCAGCCAGGAGCCAGAATTCCATCTGGGTCCCCTATGTGGGTGGCAGGCCCCTAAGCACTTGAGCTGTCATTTTCTGCTGCCCAGGATGCATTAGCTGGAAGCTGGATACAAAGTGGAGTAGCTGGGACTTCAACTGCTCTCTGATATTCCACTTTTTTTTTTTTTTTTTTTTTTTTTGACAGGCAGAGTGGACAGTGAGAGAGAGACAGAGAGAAAGGTCTTCCTTTTGCCATTGGTTCACCCTCCAATGGCCGCCACGGTTGGCGCGCTGCAGCGCACCGCGCTGATCCTGATGGCAGGAGCCAGGTACTTCTCCTGGTCTCCCATGGGGTGCAGGGCCCAAGGACTTGGGCCATCCTCCACTGCACTCCCGAGCCACAGCAGAGAGCTAGACTGGAAGAGGGGCAACCGGGACAGAATCCGGCTCCCCGACTGGGACTAGAACCCGGTGTGCCAGCGCCGCAAGGCGGAGGACTAGCCTAGTGAGCCGCGGTGCCAGCCCCACTTGTTTTATTACAAAAACATTATCTAGAAGAAATGATCCATTAAAAAGATATCAACAACACTGAATTAAGAGTTTGAAAAATGTGATTCTCAAAAAAACTTTTAGGGGCAGGTGTTGTGCTACAGTGGGTTAAGCTACCACTTGGGATACCCACATCCCAAGTGGGAGTGCTGGTTCAAGTCCTGGCTGCTCCTCTTCAAATCCAGCTTCCTATAAATTAATCCTGGGAGGTGCAGATGATGGCTCAAATACTTGAGACCCTGCCATTCTTGTGGGAGACCTGGATGGAGCTACTGGCTTAGGCCAGGTCCAGCCCTGGTTGTTGTAGGCATTTGGGAAGTGAACCAGTGCATGGAAGATCTCTGTCCCTCTCTCTGTGTTTCTCTGCCTTTCAAGTAGTTGAAAATGAAAATAAACATTAAAAAAACTTGTCTTATTATAAAAGTAACACACAACTCAAAGCTAGCAGCATATTTAACAGTGCAAGACTGGATGATTTCCTTTCTGATTAGGAACAAGGATGTCTGCTCTTGCTACTTCTACTTAATGTTATACTGGAGACTCCAGTCAGATATATTAGGCAAGAAAAAGACATAAATGGACATCTAGATTGGAAAGAATCAAGTAAAGAGATTTTGGGGCTGGGGCTCTGGCATAGTGGGTAAAGCCACTGCCTGCATATGGGCGCCGGTTCGAATCCCGCCTGCTCCACTGCAAAGGACTCTCTCTGCCTTTGCCTCTCTGTTACTCTGCCATTCAAACAGATAAATAAATATTTTTTACAAAGATTTATTAATTTATTTGAAATGCAGAGTTACACTGAGATAGAAGGAGAGGCAGAGATAGAGAGAGGTCTTCCATCCGCTGGTTCACTCCCCAGTAGGCTGCAAAGGCCAGAGCTGTGCCAATACTAAGCCAGGAGCCAGGCGCTTCTTCCAGGTCTCCCACGCAGGCAGAGGGGCCCAAGGACTTAGACCATCCTCCACTGCTTCCCCAGGCCATAGCAGAGAGCTGGATTGGAAGTGGACAGCTGGGACTCGAACCGGTGCTCATATGGGGTGCTGGCACTGTGGATGGTGGCTTTACCCGCTATGCCACAGCACTGGCCCCAATAAATAAATCTTAGAAAAAAAAAAAAAGTAAAGAGCTTTCTATTTACAGATAACATGGTCTTATGCATAGAAATCTTAAGAAGAAATCTAGGCCGGCGCTGCGGCTCAATAGGTTAATCCTCCGCCTGTGGCACCGGCACACTGGGTTCTAGTCCCGGTCGGGGCACCGGATTCTGTCCTGGTTGCCCCTCTTCCAGTCCAGCTCTCTGCTGTGGCTCGGGAGTGCAGTGGAGGATGGCCCAAGTGCTTGGGCCCTGCACCCGCATGTTAGACCAGGAGAAGCACCTGGCTCCTGGCTTCAGATCAGTGTGGTGCACCCACCGCAGCGCGCTGGCTGCAGTGGCCATTGGAGGGTGAACCAACGGTAAAGGAAGACCTTTCTCTCTGTCTCTCTCTCTCACGGTCCACTCTGCCTGTCAAAAAAAAAAAAAAAAACCACACACACAAAGAAGAAGAAATCTACACATAAAAAAAAAATACCCAACCAGCACTAATAACTGAGTTCAGTAAAGTTGTAAACTATAAGATCAACACAAAAATCTATTATCTGGGGCCAGTGTTGTGGGACAGCATAGATGGGCCACTGTCTGGAATGCTGGCATCCCATATGGTGGCAGTTTGAGTTCTGGATATCCCATTTCTGATCCAGCACTCTGCTAATGTGCCTGTGAAAGCACCGGAAGATGACTGAAGTACTTGGGCCTCTGATAATCACATGGGAGACCTGGCTCCTGGCTCCGGCCTGGTACTGTACCAGCTGCTGCAGCCATTTGGAGAATGAACCCGCAGATGAAAGATCGCTCCATCTCTCCATCTTTCTGTAGCACTGCCTTTAAACTAAATAAATCTTTAAAAAAAAATTACAGAGGCCGGCGCCGCGGCTCACTAGGCTAATCCTCCGCCTAGCGGCGCCAGCACACTGGGTTCTAGTCCCGGTTGGGGCGCCGGATTCTGTCCCGGTTGCCCCTCTTCCAGGCCAGCTCTCTGCTGTGGCCAGGGAGTGCAGTGGAGGATGGCCCAGGTGCTTGGGCCCTGCACCCCATGGGAGACCAGGAAAAGCACCTGGCTCCTGGCTCCTGCCATCGGACCAGCGCGGTGCGCTGGCCGCGCCGGCCATTGGAGGGTGAACCAACGGCAAAGGAAGCCCTTTCTCTCTGTCTCTCTCTCTCACTGTCCACTCTGCCTGTCAAAAAAAAAAAAAAAAAAAAAAAAAAAAAAAAAAAAATTACAGGTCCTTAGAGCAACAATGAAAAACCCAAAGATGAAATTAACATAACAATTACATTTATGATAGTATAAAAAAGAAAAAAATAAGAATAAATTAAACAAAGGAAGCACAAGATTTATACATTGAAAACTCTAAAACCTTGCTGAAGTACGGGTGTCCTGGCACAGCAGGTTAGGATGCCACTTGGGATGCCGGCATCCCCTGTTGGCAGGTCAGCTCAAGTCCTGAGAAAGAGATATCTGCCATTTTCTGGCACATTCTCCAAATGGCCACAACAGCCAGGTCAGGGTCAGGCTGAAGCCAGAAACCGGGTCTCCATCCTGGTCTCATACTTGGGTGGCAGGGAACCAAGTACTTGGGCTATCTTCTGATGTCTTACCAGGCACATTAGCAGGAAGCTGGATCAGAAGTTGAGTGCCTGGGACTTGAACTGGATGTGTGATGCCAGCATTGCAAGTAGTGGTTTAATCTACTGTACCTCAATGCTGGCCCCAATAACTCTATTCTTGCTTGTAGTTCTCATAATGTATATATGGGCTAATCATCAGTTTTCCTATAGAGCTTAAGTAAACCACTATAATAAATTACATTTCAGAAGGGATTTAGAAGTAAATTTGAAAATTTCTCAAAGTCTATTGGGTTAAATATTTTTTGATCACCCTATATGAAACAAATGTGGAAATAAATGTTCTCATAGTTATTACTTATTCCTGAATTTTGTTACTTACATTTAAAAAAAAAAAAGATTTATTTATTTGAAAGTCAGAATTACACAGAGAGAGAAGGAGAGGCAGAGAGAGAGAGAGAGAGAGAGAGGTCTATCTACTGGTTCACTCCCCAACTGGCCACAACAGCTGGAGCTGCGCTGATCCAAAGCCAGGAGCCAGGAGCTTCTTCTGGATCTCCCATGCAGGTACAAGGTCCTAGGACCTGAGACATCTTCCACTGCTTTCCCAGGCCACAGCAGAGAGCTAGATCGGAAGTGGAGCAGCTGGAACTTGAACCGGCTGGCATTGCAAGTGGCAGACTTACCTGCTACACCACAGCGCTGGCTGTTACTTACATTTTTATATTCCATAACCACATTCATCCAATTTGTCTTATTTCTATATTTAAGTAGATAATATGCTCATTGTCAGTCCTTTTATGTGTTGTTAATTTATTTATCTCTGAACATACTCGGTACACATTTGCTGAAGCATCCATTTATCCAACAGAAATTTATGGAACTCTTACTATCTACTAAGTACTAACAGAAATGGCTCCTGCCCTCACAAAAGCTAAGTCTCCACAATTCCTCTTTCCTCTTTGGCTATCAAACCAAGGAGATATTTTGAAAATCTGACATTAACAAAGAATATCTCAGTGTTTTCTGCGTACAGTGTAGGCTGTTGTTCCACAACTCAAGCCCACATGAAGATGTGTCTCCTGGAGGGTGGAAACAAATCACTTTCATTACTTAACACATCCTGCAGGCTGGAGGTGTTCTCATATCTACCTGTGCTCCATGTAGCAGCTCAGGGGCTCCACACACACTGTAACTGCACCGATGGTGAAGGAGGCCTTGACATTCGCATCTGGGTGGGTCTGCAGGGCCTGGACAACATCAATAACATCCGTGTAGCTGGGGGTGGGGGAGAAAAGGGACTGATTAGTGTAATGACTGGGGCTGCTGAGTGGGGGAAGTGGGAAGGCTAAATGAGCAAGGGTACAAGAAAAACCAAAGGAAGAGCCTGCAACCAGGTTTCTTGGTGTTATCCACAGCTCCTGGAATCCGAAGTGTTTCTGCATTCTCTGGTTCTCATAGTCCTACAATTATGCAAGAGTGGGTAGATGAGCCACCTCGCTCTGGGGATAAAGGGAAGCCTACAAGCAACCCTGGGGCCTACGGAGGGACTCAGCAGCCTTAGGCCTGTTTTCTAACCATTAAATCAGCAGTACCTCCTCTGGTCTTTCCTCTCCTTCCTACCTCAAAGAACATGCAAGTAAGAGAGAAAGGAGATCTCATCAGACTTGTCCAGTTCAAGCAGACACATGTCAAGAATTGCTTGCAGTTGTTGGAAATGCCTCCAGACTCCAGAGTTAGAGAGCCAATTTGTTATCTTCACTTAGAATCTTATCTGACTTCAGACTTAGCCAGTTTGTTACCTTCACTTAGAATCTTCTCTGATCCCACTCTAACTCCCTCACACCTGCTCCTTTCCAGTCTGTCCATTCTTAGCAGAGGGGACTCCATTCTTTAGATGCTAAAGCAAAACATTTCTTTGGAGTCTTCTTTGACTCCATTTTTTCCTTGGTCTTCAAAATATAAATTGAAGAGGCCAAACTCTCCTTCCCCCCCACCCCCGAGTCTAAACACAACCATCTCTTGCCCAGGCCCCCCAGCAGCCTCCCAGATGGCCCCCTGCTTCTATCCTTGCTTTGCACCATTCTGTTGTCAATACTTGAAGCCAGGGGGATATGCTAAGGCCATGGTCAGATCATGTCACTCCTCTGTTCAAACCCTCTACAGGCTTCCATCTCACTCAGCATGAAAGCCCAAGCATTTACAATGGCCCGGGCAGCCCTGTATGATTTGACCTCCCACAACGCAGGGAAGAATTTCATTTCCTACCATTCCACCACTTGCCCTAATCCAGCCACTCTGGCCCCTGGCTCTTCTCTGAACATGCCAAGCATACTTCTAACTTTGCACTCTCTGTCCCCTCTGCCTGGAATGCTCTTTGCCTCAGATACACCTGCATGGCTTGCTCCCTCTGTCCCTTCAAGTCTCAGCTAAACTGGCATCTCATGAGGGGCATCCTCTGACCACGTATGTCCTACGTGATATGGCAATCCCCCCTCATGACATTCTGGCCCTTCTCCCTATTTTTTGGCAAAGTGCTGAAAAATCAGCTAAATCAAAGGTCCTTTTTCATTTCTCTCTTTATTGTCTGCCTCCACAATAAAAATGTAAAGCAAGGGCTGTAATCTCTGGTGCCTAAAGTAGGGTAAAAGCAGGAACTCAATGTTCAGCCTGACAAGCCCTGGCCACTCCAAGAGTGGACCTGCCCTTTCTACCTTGTAGAGAACACTTTCCCATTTGACCCAGTGTATCACCATAAGGTCTTTTCCTACCGAAGGAAGTCAAACCTGATGGGCAGCCTTGCGGATCACCTGGGCCTGGGTCTGCCTGGGACCTTGGGAGACCAGTGCCAGGGTTGGGGAATAGATACAGCCTGCCTGAGCCATTTCCTGAGTTCCTACAAATAACTCATCTGTAAAAAGACTCTTGGCTGGTTCTCAGACTACAATATCCCCTCCTCCTGCAAGGTTGGCCTCTGTCCTGACCAATTAGCAGAGATTCCGTGGAGAACAGGGTTTTTGCTAGGTTTGAGAGTGCCTTCAGCACAAGCCCTGGGCTCACTGGTGCCCCCTCTCCACGGCTTCTCCCCCTGCCTTGGCATGTGGGTGCATGACTGTGTCAGGTTCTTTGCCACCACTGTGCCTGGGTGGGCCTAGATGCCGGGGAGTGCTCCACACTGCTGGCATGGGCAGGCCTTCAGAACAGCCCACTAGGTAAGCAAGACTGCCACCTGCACACGCCCCAGAGCTCTTCCTGCCAGCATGTAACAGCCTTAACTCTTCTGGCTAAGTGCCCCAGGCTCACTCTGTAGCATTAGCTTCCCCTCTTCTGAAAATAAGCGTGTGGAAGCCTTTTATTTTCCAAGTTCAGTATAAATCACACAGACTCAACTCTCAGAGCAGGAAAGGAAGACTGAAAGATTTACAGACCAATCTTGACGACCTCAGTCATTGTATTCCGATAGGATTTCCCTCAGAGTGGGTGGCTAGGGAGTTCTGTTTATAGAGCATTCCATTAATCTCTGTTGACCTTAAGGGGAAAAGGTTAGAGTTAAAAAACAGACCCCAGGCTCCTTGGTGAGACCCAAGCATCTGGGCCCTGACCCAACAGAGGAGGCCCTTGGCTATTGCTCTACTCATTTAGGGAACCCCTGCTAGGACCGCCCTTTCCACCTGGCCCCTGCCCTGTAATCATCCTGGGTGTGTCTCCACAGAGGAGGCAGCTCTCCCCACAGAAGCAGAGAAGGAAGCCCCATGCTCAAGCTACCAGCTTGTATCACACCACTTTGGCTAAACTGACCCTACTGTGTGATGAAGAAAAAACTGGCTCTTCATGTTTGCTTCCTTCTTGCCAGTATTTGCTTTATTAAAAATAAAAACAAACCCAAACCTAGCAGGACCTTAACTTTCTTTCCTCTGAAACAATTAAAACAACAGATATTCAAGTCCTCTCTGGACTATTACATGTTTGCAATCTAAGCCTGGATGCATGTTTTGTATTATTCAATTTATTTTGAGAGAGTCTTTATTTTTAATGTAGATAATTTCAAAGAATGATTTTGTAATATTCCAAAGTAGAAACAAAGCCTCCCAATTCCTTACAACTAACCTTCTCTGCAACTGTATCACCTCTGTAGGTTCCTACATGCACCACCAAAGTCAAGATGCTGACCAGTTCCACCACCACCAAGATTCCTGTGAAGCCTTTATACACATCCATCTCCCTCCTGACCCCCAGCCCCCAAGACTCTAACCCTTCCAACTACCAATCTCCCTCATTTTTAATACCTATTGTTTTAAAATTGTTTAAAAACAAGTAGCTCCAACACTCCCTATCGCTACACTAAGTCAAATGGAAACAGACCACTCCATGGATAAATAAAACTACTTAATATCACATAAAAGCCATATTTAAAGAACAAAATTCTCAACTTGAGAAGCCTTTGGTATCTCCCTTACCAGCAACCCAGCAGTGGACATGAAGGTCCAGCTCCCAGGAGCTGGCTGTGCTACACAGAAGGCTGCTGTGTGCTCCCTGCGGAACCTCAGGAAAATGGGCCCAACCTGAAAGAACACTGCCCTAGTGAAGAGGCACAGCATCTAGCTGGTACTCTGGGAGGAGACTGGAGTCCTGCGGCTGTGATGGGTGAAGGCTGGGTCTGCAAGACACGAGGGGGCTGTTCAGACACTGTCACTGCAGTCCAGACGCAGCCAGGACAGCTGACACTTCTGCAGACTGAGACATGGATGTGATGCTCTCCAAGGTGACAGAGGGTGGCAATGACCTCAGCTACACACTATTGAGCTGCCAAATTCACTTTCAGTCTGCATCCCCAAGGACTCTTCTGGGGTCAGAGGGTGACGGAGCTGGGCCAGCACATTCCTTTGAGCAGTAGAATCGATGGAAAACCAGATAAAAACAAGTGGCTTCAAGTCATCCTTTTCCTCTGTGTTCCCATGACTGTAACCCATAAGAGGACAAACGGCTGACAGAAGGGAAGCTGGAGGCAGGGTGTGAGACCGCTTAGCTGCTGCATGAAGGCCTGGTAGGGGCGTGGCTCCCCTCACCTCCTTCCTCAGGACCACCGTTCTCAGCTTTCCTGCAGTTCCCACCGTCACAGCTAGGGGCCTAAATAGGGCTTTGGATCTGGGTCCATCCTTTATTGGAAACAACTAGCCAAGAAACTAAGGAATAAAAATGTTACATGGCACAAAAGCACTTGGTGAGAACCGCCAACCATGGTGACACCGGTGAAAAGCACAGTTCACGTTTTCCGGATCCAGCATATTCCCCCTGCACCCAGGTGGTAATGGGCCTGCAAGGGGCTCCTCCCTGGAAGGCTTTAGAACAGGTAAGGGAAACTCCTTTCAGTCAGAACAGCTGCACAAGCTGTCAGTCTTGCCCTCCCACACACACCTCCAAGATAATCCTGCTTAGACAGGGACATCACCAGTTAGCCTACAATCACTATCCTGCACACAGCCATGAAGAGGGTGCTCCTTATCCAACAGACTGTTCACATTCCTCAGGTCCCAGGAAACCCTCCTGGGCCAGTCTAGGAGCATGGTAGGGCTGGAGATCACAGAACGTAGGGGCCACCTCTGCAAATCCACAGGAGACAGGACTGAAACTGATGGAGCTCCATTACCCAGATGGTGAATGAAGAGGCACAGAGTCTACTATTGCTACAAGGATTATCAAAGAACCTGGTCCAAATTCTCTACTTGCCCACCTGTTGGAGACATGAGGATGTTGAAACCAAACTGAAAACTGTGTGCAAGCTACATTTGCCACTTCGGGCCACGCAACAGCAACAGGATCATTGCTAGGGTAAATAGACACTGTTCATGCCACATGGAATGTGTTCTGTGCCACAGGTTTGCTACACTTGAACTAAAGTAGTGGCAAGGTAACCATCCTGACTCGACTACCCCCAGATTTCCAGCGCTCACCCTTGTAATACCACCAGCAGCCTGGTCTTCTTGCGGATGTAAGCCGACTGGCGGGCAGAACGGTTCTGTTGGGCCTCCAGGGCACTGGAAAGGTATCTCTGGAAGTGGGCAGCATGGAAACACTCAGAGCTGTCCATGATCTGGCGGTACACCATCCACCTGGAGAGGGCAAAGGTAGTCTCAGCAAGGGGGCCACCTGAAGGCCTGGCCCCACAGGCTTGGCCCAGGACTCCAGTGTGGCCAGTGTTCCAAAGGTCTTACTGCCCAGTCAGTTTGTACAGGACAAAGTAATCCCGGCACCATAGGAAAAGGCAGAGGGCACTGGCTGAGTGCCCAGGGTCCTGGGAACACCATCATGGGGGCTCTTCTGGCAGGAAATCCCTTGACACGGGGAGAAAGGCCAGGTAAGCACCTGACCAACAACTTCAGAGGTAAGAAAGGCTCCTTCTGTCCCAGCAGCCACTTCCTGTAATAAAATGGCTTCAGTCTGTGGTCAATAAAATTCTTGTAAAGAGTTAAGCAATGGTGAAGAATTCAGAATGTTTATAGAACAAAAAGCACTGGACATGAGGAATTGGTTAGCCATTAAGTACTTACTAAACAAAGCCTAATATTTTCCTAGCATCAACCCACAATTTGCCCCTTACTCCCACAAGCTCCATCCCTACCCTCCCAAGCCTCCCAAGCCTCTAGGCAATTTTTGTCTTCTCAGTTCCTTGGTGGCCTCCTGCAGGATGCCTTCCTCTGTGGTACACTGACTGATTAGATATTAAATGCCTTGTTCCAACAGCAACAGCTGTTTAAAAATCTTCCAGTCAGGTGGAAGTGATGGATGAATGGTTTTCTCAATTTTACCTGAGCCAACACAATACTCTAGCTGTATCTGAATTTGTGCAGTCCCTTTGTGGTCATGGAAGGACCACTGTCTCTTCCACCCGCCAAGTTCTTATAACCACCACGACCCTAACTTTCCCTGCTGACTAGGCATACTGTTGGGCCTTTGTACTTGTTGGTCCTGCTCCTGCTAGAGTGCTCTGCCCCAGATATCCACATGCTTCATTCTCTTATTTCTTCAGGTCTTTGCTCACCTTCTCAGTGAGGTCTTCCCTGAGCATCCAATTCAAAACTAGAATCCCACTCCCTATCCTGCACTTTCTACATCCTTCTCTGCTTTACTCTCTCCACAGCACTTATCACCGGCTAAATCACTATGTTTTTCTTATCTGATGGTTTGTCTTCCTAAATTAGAATGTAAGTTCCATCAGAGATTTCCTTGTCTGTTTTACTTCTCACACTCAGAGCAATGCCCGGCATATAGGAAGCTCAGCACAGCGTGTTGTTAACTGAATGGATGGATGGTTATGGTGCTGGCACCAGGCACGCCAAAGATCAGTCCATGTCTGAGGTTTCCCAGTGCCAAGGCAATGCAGGCACAGAATCCCTTTCCCCAAAGCAAAGCCAGCAGCCATACTAACCTGCCATATTCCTTATGCAGAGTGACCAGAAAAGCACAGAGCTCATTAGCATGACAGCCCGGGAGGCCGGTTACAATGCTGATAATAACCTACATGAAAGAAAAGTCACATGGGTTTGCAATTCAACTGAGAGGCAGCATTGTGTAACAGGGTGAGAGAACTTATTTCTGAAGCCAGGCTCTGTGGGTTTGAACCACTAGCTGTGACCATGGGTCAGTGACAGAGCCTACTTTATTTATTTATTTAAATTTATTTTATAAAGATTTATTTATTTATTTTAAAGTCAGAGTTACAGACATACAGGGAGATACAGAAAAACAGCGATCTTTCATCCATTGGTTCATTCCCCAGTCTGGGCCAGCGTGAAGCCAGGGAGTTTCTTCCAGGTCTCCCAAGTGGGTGGAGGGGCCCAAGGACTTGGGCCATCTTCTGCTGCTTTCCCAGGTGCATTAGCAAGGAGTGGGATCGTAAGTGGTGCAGCCGGGACATAACCTGGTGCCCGTATAGGATGCTTGCATCGCAGGCAGCAGTTTAACCTGTTACGCTACAATGCTGGCTCCCAGAGTGTACTTTATAAGGTGGGTGTGAGGGTTAACAGGGTTAACACAGCTAAGGTGCTTGGAACAGTGCCTGACACTTAGCAAACACTATATAGAACGTGGTGTTACTTCTCTAATTTCCATGTAGGAGGTTGTAAATACATGGTTAAAATACAATGCATTTAATCAGCCTACTTGCTTGACATCACAAATCTCTTTTGTAAAGCAGACATTCAGGGATATTATGACTTATTTCCAACAATAACACTTCTTAGGAAAATACTGAGTAGAAAGGAGGTCTGGGATGAAAATGCCTTGGGCTACCCAGCACTGGGGATGTTTCTGCCTGGCTGCTCATGCCCTCCAAGATACACGGCCTGGGCTCAGTTGAAACTCACTGTGCACTGAAAGCTCTTCTGATTCTCCAGGAGAAGAGGAGCCAGCCGGCCTAGCCTTATTATGCGACCACACGAAACCAGGCTCCTCTTTGGAAGGTATTTCAAAGCAGGGTAAGAAATTCACTGAACAAGAAGGGGTGAAGCAGAGGAGGGCAGGGATCATGCAACCACTGAAGGACACAGCCCAGCAAGAGCCTCTGTGGTTTGCGCAATTCACAGGCACAGTCACAGGCAGCACTGGTCGCCTGAGCTGATCACATCAGCACAGACAGCTGTGGATCCTGCTTCTTCTGCGGGAACCAGCGGCTCTCCCTCCTTCCCTCTGACCTCGGTCTCTGTGCTGCATCCCTCCCTGTGCCCTGGGGCACTACCCACTAACAGACGTTTGTTTCTCCTCCTCACACCTAGCTTTCCCCACCGTGGTTCTTAGTCCTCAGTGTCCTGGTCTCAGCCCCGCAGATCACAGCATGTGCACACAGCCAGGGGCTCTCTTATTCAGGACAGTCCTGTGCCATCTCTTCAGTAACATATAACAAGCAGGTATCTCAGGCTTGTTATACTCTTGCCTAAGGGAACAATGATGTTTCTAATTGCTCAGGGCTTCTTTTCCTCTCTTTTGATATTTTTTTAAGATTTTAAAATTTTATTTGAGGCCGGCGCTGCGGCTCACTTGGCTAATCCTCCGCCTGTGGCACCGGCACCCCGGGTTCTAGTCCCGGTCGGGGTACCGGATTCTGTGCTGGTTGCCCCTCTTCCAGGCCAGCTCTCTGCTGTGGCCCGGGAGTTCAGTGGAGGATGGCCCAAGTGCTTGGGCCCTGCACCCACATGGGAGACCAGGAGGAAGCACCTGGCTCCTGGCTTCGGATCAGCGCAGCGCGCCAGCTGTGGCAGCCATTTGGGGGGTGAACCAACGGAAAAGGAAGATCTTTCTCTCTGTCTCTCTAACTCTGCCTGTCCAAAAAAAAAAAAAAAAAAAAAAAAATTATTTGAAAAGTCAGAGAGAAAGAGAAGGAGAGACAGAGAGTTAAAGATCATCCACTCACTGGTTCACTCTCCAGATGGCTACAACAGCCAAGGCTAAGCCAGGCCCAAGCCAGGAGTTTTTTTCTTGGTCTCGTACATGGGTGGCAAGGGCCCAAACCCTTGGGCCATCCTCCGCTGCTTTCCCAAGCCATCAGCAGGGAGTTATATTTGCAGTAGAGCAGCTAGGACTACAACCAGGACCCATTCGGGGATGCCGATGTTGCAGGCAGTGCCTTTATCGGCTATACCACAATGCCTAGGCCCTCTTTTCCCTCTCATAACTGAGTGTCACCTAGATTTGCACAGAAATAAATGCCTTCTTTCCGTCTATTATGGCATATGGCTCTGAAGGAATAGTGGGGTGGGGGTCAAGAAGAGGGAAGCATGAAGTGGGAGTGGATTAAAATTCTCTCTGTGGGGGAGGGGGTGGCTGTGTGGCCTAGCAGGTTAAACCACCCACATCCCATACCGAAGTGCTGCCGTTTTGAGTCTTGGCTACTCCACTTATGATCCATCTTTCTGTTAATGAGCCTGGAAAACGGTAGATGATGGCCCACATACTTGGGTCCCTGCCTCTCATGCAGGAGACCTACATGGAGTTCCTGGCTCCTGGCTTTGGCCTTACCCTGCCCTGTCTGTTGTGGCCTTTTGAGGAGTGAACCAGTGTACAGACAATCTCTCTCTGTTGCTCTGCTTTTTAAATAAATCCTTAAAAATATTTGCTCTTGGGAAGACAATATTTATAAAGTATCACCTTACCCCAGTGATCCCAGGAGGGCTCAGTGACACGGGTACCATTGCCCTTGTTAAGCACAATGTATCAAGCTCTGCCAGTAATGTCCTTGTCACAAACAGAAAGAGCTGGTGGCACAAGAACACTGAGCACGAGTTTAAAAGATCTGGAGAAGCAAGATACCACGGCTTTGCCTCTGTCACGGATTTGGCCTGACAGTCATTGTGTAACATGGGTTTCATGTTTTATTGTGACATCAGATCCAAGGAGGTGGAGAGTCATAGACTAGACTCCACCCGAGCTCTTTGTGTTAGCTGACACAAAGATCCAAGGGCAGGCTCTCAGGATTTCCTCCCTATGAGTGGCAGTGTATCTGATGGGTTCCTCTACCTTGTCACTCTCTGCTTTGTGAGCAGGGCTGACTTCAGCTTTCTGCAGCAGGACTGGAAGATGGCTCCGCATCACGGGCTCCCGACTAATGCTGCTGATCGCAAAATGCTGCAGAAACCTAGAAAACCAAGACAAAGCTATTGTGTTATCACCCCCAGTCTTGCCTGAATGTCCCATTCACATAAAAAACTTCTTTACCGCTGAAAAATAAATTTTAGAGAGATCTTCCCTAGAGAGCAATGTGCATGGTGTGTCACTACCATCTTTTACAACAATCCCCAGGCAGCTCAAAGGAAAATAACTCAGAAAAGACCAACATGGAAGTTTCTGACATTTCAAAAGCCAGAACATTAAATATCTAAAATCAGACAACCAACGCTCACCAGTCCAGCTCTGGGAGTTTGGCTGAGAGTAGCTTTAGAGAACTCCGCTTCTCCCCAGCAGGATGGCTCAGGACACCGAAGAGCTTCTGTGCACTGCAGTGTCTGGAACACCAAAGGCTCACCGATTAGAACTCTGTCTGCCTAGGCAGGCACACCTTACACAGCCTGTCCTGATGCTTCCAGGCTGGAGTCTCGTGACAGAGTGTACTCTTCCAAAACAAGCATCTCACTGACTTACAACAAAATGCAGCATTAGTGCATGATGCCAACAGGATGGCTGGCCTGAAAACACTTGACAATCCTGTGAGCTTCTGAGTACTGGAGGCTTTTCTCTCTCGTCTTCTATTTCCCCCCAGGGCCCTAGCTACCTGCAAGCTGGCAGCACTGCAATGACTGTGTTGGCTCTTTCAGAAGCCAAGACCCCTGTGTTACATAACACGAGTCATCCTGCAGCGAGCACACCCACAAAGCTGGGGGAAGCAAGCACACTCAAGGCAGTCACTTACATTCTCTTTTGTTCCACAGATAATCCATCTTCCTGGATCACTTTTAAAGAGAGCCCTGAGTTATCCTGCTGTTGCCAGGGGGAGAAGACCTAAACAAAACAATTTGAGCAAAGAACACTTTAAACTCAACAACAGGATATGGAACCCACATGGGGATTTGATGGCTGTTGGAAATCTAGACTATTCGTGCAGAGAAAAACCACTGTAGCAAACAAGCCTGCTTCAAAAGTGGAGGCCTGAAGCAATTTTGCTCTGTATTTTCCAAAATCAGAACGCCTCTCTGGGCTCCTCTCCCCAGAGACTCTGCTCCTTCCGAGGTCAGGAGTGTGGAGGATGGTGTCGCTGCTGGGTAGCACTGCTCTGGCAGCAGGGACATGTACCCCTTCTCTAGCCACAAGGCCAGCCAGACAGGAATGCTTCAAGCAAATCCTGCCCAAAGGCAGAGGGATGGCTGAAGAGAAAGGGGCTGTCTCGAGGTTCCCAGATTCAAAGGACAAGCACAGGAAGCAGGAAGGGCTGGGAAGCCACTCTGCAGTCAAGGTCAGCTCAACTTCTCAGGGCTCCGAGTCTGTGCTAAGGAAGGGACACTGCCCCCTTACAAGCTGCTCTAGTCCTACCCTTCCACAAATGCCCACCAGTCATGAAGCTGGCCATCAGCTTGGCTCGGCTACTGCTTGGCCTCTCGGAGTGAGTCATAAATTTCCTGGTAAGCCCCCTCTCATGCAAGCTGTGTTGAGCAGCTAATTTAATGTGCTGCTAACTGGGTGGGAACATTTGCAGGGACAAGGACTGAGAACCAAGGCACAGCATGGGGTGGAGTAGAGAGTTCTAATCCAGGACACAGAGCCCAACAATTCAATAAAGGAGCTACAATGGAAATACGTCTAATTCAAAGGGGACAGGAGACTTTTTCTTACAGGTTTTTTAGGCTTTTGCTGAGTTTCTTTAGGCTCTCACCTCTCTTTGGCAAGAGCACCATTCTAAAACCCAAAGAGATCAGAAGTAGTCACTCCCACCAGCAGCCCTGCTCCCCTCACTGCCAGCCCTGATTACTGCCTTACCATCTAAACTGCTGGGGGGAAGCAGTTGTTTTGCTGAGTAATAATTGATATTACCTCCGAGTAAAATGCTTGGTATATCTTTGATTTGGGGAAAAGGGTAATCATCAGGAAATTGTGTGATCCATGAAAATAAACTGGGAGATGAGGAAGCAGTGAGCTTTTGAAGTCTATGAGAAGGGCAGCAACGACACTGGTAGAATCCTGAGGAGAGAAAGAGGGAGCATCAGCAAAGCCATCTGCATGCTTGCACCCTCCCCAAGTACACAGGATCCACTTCGGTGCAGCTAACTTCACATCGTGTGGTTTGCTCAGCTTCTGTAACAGATGCACTTTCTCATACCTCGTTACTAGAGATATGGGAAATACAAGGACTTTCTTCCTAAATGGAAAGCTTCATCCCAAAATTCCTTCTAGGGTATTAACCCCTTATCAGATATATGCTTTACAAATATTTTCTTCCACTCTGTTTATTTCTCACACTCTCCTTAAAAAATTAATTAATTTATTTGAATGTCAGAATTATATATAGAGATATTCCATCCACTGGTTCATTCTCCAGATGGCCACAACAACCAGGGCTGGGCCAGGCTGGGGCCAGGCTGAGGCCAGGAGCCAGGAGCTTCTTCCAGGTCTCCCACATTGGTGGCAGGGGCCCAAGAAGTTGGGCCATCACCCACTGATTTTTGCAGGCCACCAGCAGGGAGCTGGATCAGAAACGGAGCAGCCAGGACTCAAACCAATGTCCATATGGGATGCTGGGTTCACGCCCCATTGTAGGTAGTGGCTTAGCTGCCACCCCACAATGCTGACCCTTCTCCCACACTCTATAGTGCCCTTTGATGCTTGAAAGTTTTTAACTTTCCAATTTATGTATTTTTTCTTTTGCTGTCTATGCTTCTGGTGTCACATCGAAAAAATCATTGCTGAGTCCAATGTCATGAACATCTTCTAAGTTTTCTTCTTAGAGTCTATTTTTACAGTTAGGTTTCTGACCCATTTTAAATGAATTTTTGTATTCAGCATAAGGTAAGCTATTCAGCATAAGGTAAGCATCCAATATCATTTTTTTTCTTTTTTGGTTTGTATGTATCCAGTTTTCCCAGAATCACTTGTTGAAAGGACTCCTTTCCTCTCTGAATAAGGTTTTGGCATCTTTGATGAAAATCATTTGACCATATATGCAAGGTGGTTTTTTTGTTTGTTTGTTTAAGATTTATTTATTTGAGAGGCAGAGTAGCAGACAGAGAAAGGGAAAGACAGAGAGAGGTCTTCCACCCACTGGTTTACTCCTAAAATGGCTGCAACGGCTGCAGCTGGGCTGATCTGAAGTCAGGAGCTAGAAGCTTCCTCTGGGTCTCCCATGTGGGTACAGGGGCCCAAGGACTTGGGCCATCTTTCACTGCTTTCCCAGGCCACTAGCAGAGAGCTGAATTGGAAGAGGAGCATCCAAGACACAAACTGGCGCCCATATGGGATGCTGGTGCTGCATGTGGAGGCTTAACCTACCACGTCACAGTGCCTGCCCCATATCCAAGGGTTTATTTCTGCTCTCTCCACTCTAGTCCAGTGATCTGTATGTCTGACCTTATGTCAGTACCACACTATTAGGTCACTGAAACTTTGGAGTAAGTTTAGAAATCAGCAAGTGTGCATCCTCCAACTTTATTTTCCTTTTTAAAAACTGTTTTGGCTGACTGGAGTTCCTTGAAATTCCACATGAATTTTAGGATTGGTTTTCCTTCTTCTGCAAAAAATGCCACTGGGGGTACTGGCACTGTGTTAAAGCCCTGGCCTGAAGTGCCGGTATCCCATATGGGCGCCGGTTCTAGTCCTGGCTGCTCCTCTCCTGATCCAGCTCTCTGCTATGGCCTGGGAAAACAATAGAAGATGGTCCAAGTCCTCGGGCCCCTGCACCCACATGGGAGACCCAGAGGAAGCTCCTGGCTCCTGGCTTCGGATCGGCACAGCTCCGACCATTGCAGCCATCTCGGGGAGTGAACCAGTGGATGGAAGACCTCTTTCTCTGTCTCTACCTCTCTCTGTAACTCTGTATTTCAAATAAATATAATAAATCTTAAAAAAAAAGCCATTGGGATTTTGACATAAATTGCAGGGAAATCTAAAGACTGCTTTAGAATTTTTGGGCAGTATTTCTTTTGATCTATCAATATTAATGTCTTTCTATATATAGGTTGCCTCTACTTTTTCAGTAATGTTTTATAGTTTTCAGTGTACACATCTTTCACCTTCTTGGTTACATTTATTTTTAAGTATCTTACTACTTTTTAAAAGATTTATTTGAGGGGCCGGTGCTGTGGCACAGTGGGTTAAAGCCCTGGCTTAAGGCGCTGGCATCCCAAGTGGGCACCGGTTCTAGTCCCGGCTGCTCCTCTTCCGATCCAGCTCTCTACTATGGCCTGGGAAAGCAGTGGAAGATGGCCCAAGTCCTTGGGCCCCTGCACCTGTGTGGGAGACCCGGAAGAGGCTCCTGGCTCCTGGCTTTGGATCGGCGTGGCTCCGGCCATTGGGGCCATCTGGGGAGTGGACCAGCAGATTGAACACCTCTCTCTCTGACTCTACCTCTCTCTGTAACTCTTTCAAATAAAATCTTTAAAAAAAAAATCTTTGAAAAAAGATTTATTTGAAACACAGAGGTATATAAAGAGAGAGAAACAGAGAGAGAGAGAGAGAGAGAGAGAGAGAGAGAGAGAGATATCTTCCATCTGCTGGTTCACTCCTCAAATGGCCACAACAGTCAGGGCTGGGCCAGGTTGAAGCCAAGAGCCCGGTAATCCATCTGGGTCTCCCACATGGTTAGCAGGGACCCAAGCACGCGGGCAGTCCTCTACTGCTCTCCCAGTCACATTAGCAGAGAGCTGGATCAGAAACGGAGCAGCCAGGACTCAAACCAGTGCTTATATGGAATACCAGCATCACAGGTGGTGGCTCAACCCACGGCACCACAATGCTGGCCCCTGGCATCTTTTTTAAAGATTTATTTATTTGAAAGGCAGAGTTGAGAGAGAGAGAGAGAGAGAGAGAGAGAATGAGAATATCTCTTAGCTAGGGGTTCACGCCCCAGATGTCCACAATCATTGACGCTGGGCCATGACCAAAACTAGGAACTCAATTCAGATTTCCCACTTGGGTGTCCATTACCCAATCATTTGAGCCATTCTATTGCTCCCCTGGGTCTGTGTTAACAGGAAGCTAGAAGTTAGGAGTTGGAGACGGGTATCAAACCCAGGCATTCTGATAAGCGACATGGGCATCCTAACCGCTAGGCCTAATGCCTGCCCTTGCCTTTTACTTTTGAAACAGTTTTTAGAGTTATACAATACTAAGTAGTTTGATAAATTCCATGAAATAACCATATGGGGCTGGAATTGTGGCATAACAGGTTAAGCCACTGCCTGCGATGTCGGAATCCCATATGATGCCAGTTCGAGTATCAGCTGCTCCACTTTCTATCCAGCTCCCTGCTAATGCACCTGGGAAAGCAGCAGAAGATGGCCCAACTCCTTGGACTCCTGTCACCATGTGGGAGATGGGTTTCCAGGCTCCTAGCTTCAGTGTGGCCCAGCCCTGGCTGTTGCTATCATTTGGAAAGTGAACCAGCAGATGGAAGATCTGTGTGTGTATAACTCTTTCAAATAAATATTTTTTTTAAAATCCATACAATGCAATACACTTAGCAATAAAAAGGAACCAACTATTGAGCTACACAGTAACGCAGTTGGTTCTACAAGTCATCATGCTGAGTGGAAAATGTCAGACTCAAAGGGTAGGAAATATAGATGTTCATTATATAACATTGTAGACAAGGCAAACTGATCCACAATGACAAAAAGCTAGTCAGTGGTGGTCTGAAGCCATGAGTGGGAAGAATGATGATGGGCAACAGGGCATGAGGAACGTTTTTGGGGTGAAGAAACTCATCTATCTTGATTGTGATAGTAGTTTCATGAATATACACAACTGTTCATGCTTTAAATAGACATAATTAATTGTATTTGAAATATATTATCAGCAAAAAACATAAAGAATCATCATTAGGTGAGGGTGGGTGTTGCAGCACAGGTTAAGCCACTGCTTGGGACACCCATATGCCACATCAGAGTACCGGTTTGAGTTCCAGCTCCTTCACTTCTGATCCAGTTGCCTGTTAATATACCTGGGAAGGCAGTGAATGATGGCCCATGTACTTGGGCCCCTGCCACCCTCGTGAGACCTGGAAGAAGCTCCTGGCTCCTGGCTCCAGTCTGGCTCAGCCCTGGCTGTTACACATTTGGGGAGTGAACCTGCAGAAGGAAGATCTCTCTCCCTCTCTTTCTCTATCACTCTGCCTTTCAAATAAATAAATCTTAAAAAAACAAAACCAAACCCCATATCATTAAGTGGTCAAATCTGACAAACTTTTACTTACAGAATTTCTAGTACTGTTTCTAAGCTTAGAAACTCCTCTTGCCCCTAAAGGATTAATAGTCATTTTTCATTTTTAAATTCATTTTTAAAAGTATTTATTTATTAGAAAGGCAGAGACAGAGACATAAAGAGATCTTCCATCCACTAATTCACTCCCCAAATAGCTCCAATAGCTGGGGCTGGGCCAAGCCTAAGCCAGGAGCCAGGAACTTAAATCTGGGTCTCCTATGGGGGTAGCAGGGACCCAGCTACTCAAGCAATCACCTGCACCTCCCAGGATATGCATTAGCAGGAAGCTGGAATTGGAAGCAGAGCCAGGACTCGAACCCAGGTACTCAGATATGGGATGCAGGCATCCCAAGCGGCATCAGAACTGCTGCGCCAAATGTCCACCCCAATATTCATTTTTATATTATTCATTCTACTTGTGGAAATTTGAAAACATTTAGTTTTAATCTATCAGAAATTTATTTTGATTTTCGGTAGGGGGTAAGAATCAATTTATCCCTCAGATTGGCTAACTGATCATCCAGCATGCTGAAGACTAACCTAATACTAAAGCTGCCGGGTAGGTCTGCCTGCAGTTCTGCAGTCTTTAAGGCAGCACGCTCCATGTGGAAGAGATTTGCTCAGAGAATTCATATGCTGAGCTATCTGACCAACCCCCCTCATCCAGTCTCTCTTGGCTCCCAGAGTCTGGCTTCGAGCCTTTGACCAGGCCAAGTGGAGAGGCCAAGTGTCACCCGAGAGGCTGTTCCCTGGCCAGTGGAACAGGCTGGGGGAAACTCACAGGTAGTCTTTCCCCTCTAAGGAGAAGCACTGGTATAGACTGGTGAACACAAAGAATGCTTCCGGGGGGCTAGAACTTTCATAGTGCTGACGCTAAGTCAGAGTGCAAGAGGGAAGGAGGGCAAAGCTCTCAGGGGAAGTTACTCTCCCTCTTTGGCCCATGATGAGGGGCAAGTGGAGCCTTGTCCATGCCACAGCATGCAGCTTCTTCCAGTTTTCAAATGGGTGAACTTCAGTGTCCCTGGGCTGGAGGCCATTTATGAGGTGCCACTGGAGGCTTTCTTCAGCCTTCTTTCTGGTCTTCTTCAGGAAGACTGAATTGGACATGGAAAGCTGTTGGCCCTTCTGACACACAGCCCGTAAAAGAGCAGTGAGGTGGAGGAGGCTTGCAAGAGCTCTCCAAGTGCCTGGGCCTGTCACTGACCCTCCAGCCTGCCATCCCAGTGGCCGTGCTGGTTCCTGACATCCCACTCCATGCAGGAGGGGAGATGAGGCGTTATTGGCTTTCCCCTCACAACGGACAGTACCTTTCTGACCATCGAAACCATGGGCTGGTCAAACACCTACCCCATCATAGAAGGAAATGGAATTCATATGATCCTTGGAGATGATGATATTTCCATGATGACGATGAGAAAACAGAAGGCCACCAGTGAAGAAATGCACTTTCCCTGGAAGGAAAAGAGAGCTGGTCAGAGGTGCAGGGCAGGCACACAGGAAGGGCCACAAGAGACCTGTACCAACAGCACTTCCATCACAGAATTTGTATGTTGAGTTCTGTGCTGCAGGGAAGCCAAAGAGACCTCTCAGAGCCTTTGTGAGAAGTGAGGTATCAGACGCAGCAGATAAAATTATTAGCCAACAGAGAAAGGCAAAATTCACATTCTCTTGCCACTGTGTACCAGGGAAACATGCTAAAAAAGACATGGGTGTGTTTGCTCCAGCTAGTTTATAGACTCTTGGTTCTCCTGCTTTCGCAGGAGCTGGCTCAGTCCTGAAGATATAACATCCTTCACTGAGGGCCAGAGGAGCACTAGGGTCTCAGAAGAAGGACTGGTGAAGTGAGCCCAAGGGTCCTGGTGCCCAGAAAGAATCGCCCAGGCCACATTCTGGCCTCACTCCTCCTCAATGAAGTTACCCCTGGGATTCTTCACCTTCTAAAACCTTCAGCACCGGGGCCAGCACTGTGGTGCAGCGTGTTAAAGCCCTGACCTGAAGCGCCAGCATCCCATATGGGTGCCGGTTCTAGTCCTAGTTGCTCCTCTTCCAATCCAGCTCTCTGCTATGGCCTGGGAAAGCAGTAGAAGATGGTCCAAGTCCTTGGGCCCCTGTACCCGCATGGGAGACCCAGAAAAAGCTCCTGGCTTCGGATTGGCGCAGCTCCAACCATTGTGGCCATCTGGGGAGTGAACCAGCAGATGGAAGACCTCTCTCTCTGTCTCTACCTCTCTCTGTAACTCTTTCAAATAAATAAAATAAATCTTTTAAAAAAATAAAACCTCGGGCCCGGTGCCGTGGTTCACTTGGTTAATCTTCCACCTGCGGCGCCAGCATCCCATATGGGCACCGGGTTCTAGTCCCGGTCGCCCCTCTTCCAGTCCAGCTCTCTGCTGTGGCCCGGGAGGGCAGTGGAGGATGGCTCATGTGCTTGGGCCCTGCACCCGCATGGGAGACCAGGAGAAAGCACCTGGCTCCTGGCTTCGGATTGGCACAGCACTGGCCGTAGTGGCCATTTGGGGGTGAACCCACGGAAGGAAGACCTTTCTCTCTGTCTCTCTCTCTGTAACTCTACCTGCCACATAAATAAATAAATAAATAAATAAAACTTCTAGCACCAGAATTTACTCTGTGATTCCAGCATCCCATCCTTTTAGCTCTCTCACTCCCAGTACCCCACTGCACTGCCCAGTGACCCTCCTACTGCTATGTCTCACCTCATACCACCAACCCCCTCAGAACTCATTAGGGACCTCAACACTCTTAAAACCACAACCTCATCAACTCATCAACTTCTGACACAAGATGACCGTAACTACTGTTTCCTGAGAAAAGAGGGCCCTACAAGTGTCAGCAGGCAGACACTGCTCCCCGATATTTATTGTTCAGTATCTGCACCCTTCCATGACCCAGGCCCCCTGAGCTGTGCACCTCTGAGGTGGAGTGGCTCAGAAATAAGTCTAGTGTCACTCAAGGGCCTCCTGGACAGAAGAGCAGATAGGAGAAGTGGACGCATTCTATCTCCTCATGGTGATATGGAAGAGGTGGATGAGGGAGGCCATCTCTAGCACTGTGTCTCCCTCTGAACTCGGGAAAGAAGAGAGTAGTTCACCAGACAGAGCTGGAGAAGCACTCAGTTGAGGGCAAGGCCCAGGGCAGGGCCTCAGTAAACAGGAACTGATTTTAGTACTGTCCTATGAGGACAGCTACTGTCAGCCTGGCTCTGGGAGCAGTAACTCTGTCACTGTTCTCAGAGCACACCCATGATAAATGTTGTGACTCCCTGAGATCCTAATCCACAGAAGCAATGATACTTCAGGGATCGTCTGCGGTCTGAAGGGACATGGCCCAGGGCTAGGACAGCAACTCCTGAGGACATCACCCTGACTCCCTGTCTCATCCTTGGGGTCCTTAGTGGATGAACTCTACCCTTCCTTTTCCACTCTCTGAGTCTGAAAACAGAGTACGGGGGAGTTTCCCATTACTGTCCAAAAAACAGTGAGGAACGCAGCACGGCTCTCTCTGGTTGACCTGTGTGTCACCCAAGTCCAACAAGACAGGAAGGAGCCATCATGGCAAAATAAGACACCAAGTGTTAAAGAGGAATTTGACTTTTCATTCTCCAGAAAACCAGATATACAAATAAAAATGTTCCAGCAGTCCAGCCTATGTGAAAACGGAACATTTATCACTGTTGGGGAAATGTTATGGTACGATAGTGAGATGATTTTCGCTGCGATCTTGAGAGTGTATGAAATGTTCACAAGTGACTGAAAGTAACAAAGCCCTGGGGGCTGGGGCTGTGGCATAGTGGGAAAAACTGCCGCTTGTAGTGCCAACATCCCAAATGGGCGCCAGTTCAAGTCCCGGCTGCCCCACTTCTGATCCAGCTCTCTGCTATGGCCTGGGAAAGCAGTAGAGGATGGCCCAAGTGCTTGGGCCCCTGCACCCACATGGGAGACCCAGAAGAAGCTCTTGGCTCCTGGCTTCAGATTCGTGCAGCTCTGGCCGTTGTGGCCAACTGGAGGCGTGAGCCAGTGGATGGAAGACCTCTCTCTCTCTACCTCTCCTTCTCTCTGTGTAACTTGACTTTTTAAAAAAAATTTTTTTACTTGACTTTCAAACAAATAAATGCTACTCTAAGAAATCACACATTACTAGTGAGCTTGCGGGCCCTGGATGTGCTTCCTCAGTAGCAGCCCTTCCCTTCTGCCCCTGGTGAACTGACATCCTTAATTCTATACGGTTTGCCACACTTCAATGCATCAATAAGCCATATACCGGTCTTCTTTGCTTTCCTTTGATAGAAATGGAATCCTAATCATGTGTTCTGTGATGAGCTTCCTTCCTTCCTCACTCTGTTCAGGAGAGGCATCTGTGTTGTTGTAGGAATATGTAGCTGCACCATTCATTCATACTCAACATTGGAGAGGACTTTGTTGTTTAAAGTATCCCTCAACAGATTCATGTGGCTATAGCAGAGGGTACAGAACGAAGGCAGCAGACAGTGGATGACATGAAGGGAGGGTGAGCTTGGTCACTAGAGTTTCAGCTTATGTCCACTGTCTCATGTGTAAATGGGACAAGCACCCTTGCTCCTTGTTGCTGAACAATCTCTGCCTAATGTAAAAAGCACTCTTGAGGGGCTGGCATTGTGGCATAGTGTGTTAAGCCACCATCTGTGACACTGGCATCCCTTATCGGTGTGCTGTTTTGAGTCCTGGCCACTCCAAGCTTCTGACCCAGCTCCCTGCTAATGCACCTCAGAAGGCAGAGAATGACGGCCCAAGTACTTGGGCCCCTGATATCGATGTGGGAGATCCAGATGGAGTTCTTGGCTCCTGGTTTTGGCCTAGCCCAGCCCTGGCTATTGCAGTCTTTTCGGGAGTGAACTAGCAGATGGAAAATTTCTCACTGTCTCTCTTGCTCTGCCTTTCAAATAACTAAATTTATTTTATTTGAAAGAGTTACAGAGAGAAGTAGAGATAGAAAGACAGAGAGAGGTTTCCCATCTACTGGTTCACTCCCCAAATGGCCATAATGTCCAGAGCTGAGCCAATCTGAAGCCAGGAGCCAGGAACTTCCCCTGGGTCTCCTACATGGGTGCAGGGGCAAAAGGACCTGGGCCATCCTTTGCTGCCTTCCCAGGCACATTAGCAGGGAGTTGGATTAGAAGTGGAACAGCTCAACTCAAACTGGTGCCCATACAGGATGCCGGCACTGCAGCCGGGGCTTTAACTCGCTGAGCCACAGCACTGGCCCCCAAATAACTAAACCTTAAAAAAACAAAACACTCTGGAATTTGTTAATCACAGAGAGAATGAAGGAGCTCCCTGAGTGCCAACCATTCCCTGAGGCCTATAGGAAACAGTAGAACACATATACACATGGCCTATTGATTTTCAACAACAGTACAAAGACAATTCAAAGAAGAAAGGAAAGTCTTTTCAACAACTGGTGCTGCAAAAACTGGATATTCGTATGCAAAACAATGACTGTCAGTACACAACTCACCCTGGAGATTCTGCCCACTCCCACCAGCCACACTAAGAAAAATCTCAAACTTCACAGAGACACTGAATAGAGGATTCAGGATTCTGTCTTAGTACAGAGACAACACTAGCTCTAAATTCAACGCTACTCTGCTCCTGCTAAATGAAGTTAAAAGACAGACGACAAGTAAAAAAAAAAAAAAAAAAAGGGCCGGCGTCGCGGCTCACTAGGCTAATCCTCCGCCTTGCAGCGCCGGCACACCAGGTTCTAGTCCCGGTTGGGGCGCCGGATTCTGTCCCAGTTGCCCCTCTTCCAGGCCAGCTCTCTGCTGTGGCCAGGGAGTGCAGTGGAGGATGGCCCAAGTGCTTGGGCCCTGCACCCCATGGGAGACCAGGATAATAAGTACCTGGCTCCTGCCATACATGCGCCGGCCGCAGCGCACTGCCCGCGGCGGCCATTGGAGGGTGAACCAACAGCAAAGGAAGACCTTTCTCTCTCTGTCTCTCTCTCTCTCTGTCCACTCTGCCTGTAAAAAAAAAAAAAAAAAAAAAAAGGACAGACGACAGGATTACAAGAGAAAGATATTGAAAGTTACTGTAGGGGCCAGTGTTGTGGATTAGTGGGTAAAGCTGCTGCCTGTGATGCCAGTATCCCACCCCATATGGGTGCTGGTCTGTATCCTGGCTGCCCCACTTTCAACCCAGTTCCCTACTGATGGCCTGGGAAAAGAAGCGAAAGATGGCTCAAGTCCTTGGGCCCCTGCTACCCACATGGAAGACCTGAATGAAGCTTCTGGCTCCAGGCTTTGGCCTGGTCCATTTCTGGCCATCGTGGCCATCAGGGGAGTGAACCAGTGGATGGAAGATCTTTCTGTCTGTCTCTCCCTCTCTCTGCCTTTCAAATAAATAAGTCTAAAAAAAAAAAAAAACAAACAAACAAAAAACATGCATCCCATATGTTCAAGAAGCTAATAGAAAGATAAAACCATATTAATTTGACACATGAAAGACACAAAAAAGATCCAAATCAAACCTCTGGAGATGAAAAATATGTCTAAGAAAAAAAATACAAAGCTGGTGCTGTGGCGTAGTAGGCTAAGCCTCTGCCTGTGGCACCGGCATCCCACATAAGTGCCTGTTCTAGTACTGGTGGCTGCTCTTTCTAATCCAGCTCCCTGCTGAAGGCCTGGGAAAGCAGTAGAGGACGGCTCAAGTCCTTAGGCCCCTGTACCTGTGTGGGAGACCTGGAAGAAGCTCCTGGCTCCTGGCTTTGGATTGGCACTGCTCTGGACATTAAGGCCACTTGGGGAGTGAACCATGTGATGGAAGACCTTTCTCTCCGTAACTCTTATCTTGTAAATAAATAAATAAAATCTTTATAAAAAAAAGTGATCAGAAGGCAGAGAGCTAGATCGGAAGGGGAGCAGCTGGGACTAGAACTGGCGCCCATATGGAATGCCAGCATTGCAGGCCAGGGCATTAAGGCGCTGTGCCACAGCACCGGCCCCAGCAGGCTAATTTTTAATTTGATAATTTTATATGGCCACGAATGATGTTCTAAATATCTAAATGGCCCTTTGCAGATAGAAGGTTCTCCATCCCTGCTCTGGGGATGGGAACAGATAAACTGCAGACTTACCAAGACACTAACAGGCACTGGATCTTCAGGATCCCTCACCTGTCCAATCTCTTTCCCAGGTCTTGAGGAGTGCCCCAATCAACTTTTCATTTAAAGTTTTTATTTATTTGAAAGGCAGAGTTACAGAGAAAGAGAAGGGAGAGAGAGAGAGAGAGAGAGAGAGAGAGAGAGAGAGAGAGAGAGAGATCTTCCATCTACTGGTTCACTCCCCAAACAGCTGCAATGACCAGGACTCAGCCAGTCCAAAGCCAGGACCCAGGAGCTTCTTCCAGGTCTCCCACGTGGGTACAGGGGCCCAAGCACTCACTTGGGGCATCCTCTGCTGCTTTCCCAGGTGCAATAGCAGGGATATGCATAGGAAGTGGAGCAGCTGGGACTCAAACCAGAGTCCATATTGGATGCTGGTGTCACAGGCAGCAGCTTTATTCGCTATGCCACAATGCCAGTCCCGACAGCCTTAATCATTTGGTATTATTTTCCTTTAAGAGAGTCCCTGCATGGGCCAGCATTGTGGTGCAGTGAGTTAAGTCACTGCCAGATCCCATATTGGAATGCTTGGTTCCTGCCATCCATGTGGGAGACCCAGACGAAGTTCCTGGCTCCTGACTTTACCCTGGCTCAACCCTGACCAAACTCTGACCATCAAGACCATCTGGGGAGTGAACCAGCAGATTGAAGATCTCTCTCTCTCTCTCTGCCTCTGCCTTTCAAATAAATAAAAATACATCTTAAAAAAAATAACAAAGTTCTTTGCTACAAAGGTGCAAATTAATTTTGGCAAATATCCTTGGCTAAATATTATAACTGGCTCAGGAATGACAGAGCACAATCATCTCTGTGTTGTGCCTACAACTGCTTTCAAAACACGATGCAATCTTGGCCCAGGGCTGGCAGCATGGTCATACAACCACGCCTTCAGCAAAGATTCCTAACTTCCAAGGCCGTACCAGAACCTGGTCAGGTAGCTCAGGCATGGTAACAAGAAACCCAGAAATCCCTGCGCTTTGTCTTTTGTATGAATGGAGGAGGAGAAGCTGAACCAGTGATCTGAGAACAGGGAGAGGAATTTGCCACTGGATAGAATATTTTCAACAGGAAGAACAAATCATCCACAAAGGGGATTTGCTTAGTAGAAGTTGAGGAATTTGTGAAGTAAGGCAGAACTCTTCCTCCACAAAAAAAGGCTATATTCAACAGGGAAAGAATAGGACTCAGAAGAAAATGTTATTTTGAGGAAGCCGAAAAGGAACACGGTGTGAATCCCTGTGAAGTCTGCAAGACCAAGCTTCCTGTGAATTTTGTATCAGCAGAAACACAGCCAGCTTGGACTGAAAGGGACAGAGAGTATACAAAATGAGACTGTTGGATCCCCAAAATTCCACTGGCAAGAATCAGCTAACAAAACTACTCAGATACAACAGGGTGCTACCTTCCACTGAAAAGGAAGGCAATCAGAGGAGAGGCAGAAGCCCAGAAGGAAGCCAGGAGCTCAGAGGGTGGGACCAAGAGCAAAGGGGGCAGAGCAGAACATACCTGCAGAGAATGTTTCAGGCCCTGAAACTTAATCAAGAATCAATGGCCTTTCATGAAAAAGCAAAGTGATTTAGAGGCTAGAACCAGGAGCTCAGAGGGCAGAGCGGAGAATCACAGGAGATAATTCCCAGGCCTTAATCTAAGCAAGGAACTGGAGTTTGTCCAGATGGATTTCAAAGCTGCCCTAGGCTAGCAACTCCCTTTTACCTTCTATTTTCATTTTCCTTTTTTTTTTTTTTGACATGTATATAAAAACATGGCATATGAAATGTATATGCCAGTCCCACTTTGAATGTTGAGAGGCCTAAGGGCAGACAATTTGTCTCTTTAGTTCTATTTAATAGCTGGTCCACAGCCATTAACAAGAACTGTTCGGGGCCGCCGCATGCAGCACTGGCCTCCCATATGGGTGCCGGTTCAAGTCCCGGCTGCTCCATTTCCAATCCAGCTCTCTGCTATGGCCTGGGAAAGCAGCAGAAGAAGATGGCCCAAGTCCTTGGGCACCTGCAATTGTGTGGGAGACCCAGAAGAAGCTCCTGGCTTTGGATCAGCCCAGCTCCAGCCATTGAGGCCATTTGGGGAGTGAACCAGTGGATGGAAGACCTCTTTCTCTCTGCCTCTGCCTCTGCAACTCCACCTTTCAAATAAATAAATAAATAAATAAAATAACTGTTCGGGAGATGTACTTGACAGATTACACTCCTGAGCCTCATCCACGTGAGATTTAATTATTAGAGGGTAAGATTTGGAATATCTGAACTCACGAGATTTAGGGCTTTGAACCATTGCCATAATGGAATGAAACCCCTGGGAGGAGTGATGGTACATACACACAACAGCAAAACAGGGTCCACAGCTAACAAGCAGAAGGACGGGCAGACCAACAATGGATAACTTGCTACTAAATCTGTGGTAATTTGTCATGCAGCATTAGAAAACTAACCCAGGTTTTGTTTAGGTCCACAAATTCTCTATCTGGAAATGCTGCTTTAGCCCATTCTGAGAGCAAACTTCACGTGGCAACAAGAGAAGCAGGTGCAATTCTGGGACCAGCCCTCTGCTTGTAAAACCAGCACAAATTTCTCATCTGCAGAGTGGGTGGATCAAAGGAGAAAAATCTGTAGGCAAACACTTGTTAACCAGCCAGTCTTTTCAAATATCAGATGTATTATTAATCACAACACCCATGCTGACAATCCACAGATGAAGAATCCAGACACAGCCAAGAACAGGAAAGTCATAGCTGCTTACCCTCCTCAGGCCAGAACTGTAGATTGCTAGAATGGAGATATGCTCCTTCTCCTCCTGTTAGAAAACTGCCCAGGAAAAACTCATCCTCCTTCAAAAAGAACAAAAAAGAAACCGAAAAAGCACGTGATTTATAGCATAAATACCCGAGAATCAAAAGTCCTGCTCAATTTTATCTGTCTATGAAGTTGAGTCAAACTCAGATATGCCCAACGCACTCCATGGCCTCTGTTGTTGCCCAGTTCTTTGTGAGTTTCTGGCGCCCCTGATTTATGCTGGGACAGGGAATGCAAAGGTCTTCTCTGAGTCCAGGCACCAGAGCCCATGTGCTTGTTCACATGCCAGTGCATTCATTTCCTCTGTGAAATCAGGCAGCTTCTCCTCGGCCTAGAGCTTTGATCTCTCATTTCCACACACCTAGACTAATCTGGGATTTCAATAGCTTTCAATAGCACTGTGAGATTTTTTTTTTCTTTTTTTTTTAAAGATTGATTTTTTATTTGAAGTCAAGACACGGTGACAGTGAAAAGTAGAGATCTTGTGTCTACTGGTTCACTTCCCAATGGCTGCAATAGCAAGAGCTGGGCCAGGCTGAAGCCAGGAGCCAGGAACACCATCTCAGTCTCCCACGTGGGTGGCAAGGGCCCGAGTACTTGGCCATCATCCGCTGCTTTCCTCCCTGCACTAGTAGGAAGCTGGATCTGAAGCAGAGCAACTGGGACTTGAACCAGCATTCCTATATGGATGCAGGCATCGCAAGCAGCAGTTCCCCCCAAGGCTTACTTTTTATTTATTTGAAAGGCAGAGTTAGACAGAGACAGAGAGAGACAGAGATCTTCCATCTGCTGGTTCACTCCCCAAACGGCTACCATGGCCAGGGCTGTGCTAGGCAGAAGCCAGGAGCTCGGAGCTTCTTCCAGGTCTCCCACATGGGTGTAGAGGCCCAAGCACTTGGGCCAACTTCTGCTGCTTTCCCAGGTGTATTAGCAGAGAGCTGGGTTGGAAGTGGAACAGCCAGGTCTTGAACCAGTGCCCATACAAGATGTCAGTTTTGCAGGTGGAGGCTTAACCTACTACACCACAACAGCTCCTGCAAGCAGCAGCTTAACTCACCTCACCACAACACCAAATTGGGGGGCCAGCACTGTGGCTTAGTGGGCAAAGCTGCCACCTGCAGTGCTGGCACCCCATACATGAGCACCAGTTTGAGTCCCAGCTATTCCACTTCCAAGCCAGCTCTCTTCTGTGACCTGGGAAAAGAGTGGGAGATGGCCCAAGTCCTTAGGCCCCTGCACCAGCACAGGAGACCCAGAAGAAACACCAAGCTTCGGATTGGTGCAGCTCTGCCTGTTGTGGCCATTTGATGAGTGAACCAGAGGATGGAAAACAACTCTCTCTGTCTCAGCCACTGCCTCTCTGTAACTCTGCCTTTCAAATAAATAAATAAATCTTAAAACAAACAAACAAACAAAACACTCAAAGGTCTAAATGGCAGAAAGAATCTCTCGAATTCTGTCCTCACAAATGGCTTCTTTTCAGAGCTCTGCTGACAGGAAGACAGAGACACCTAGGACCTTCAGGTTAGCAGTACGATGAAATATTTTAAATTATCTTTGTAGGTTGTTTACATTTTACTTTTGATATAATGTACACTGAAAATAAGAATGTGCTTACCCTCACTGCTTGCTGAGTTTTCTCAGACAATTTCACTTCCTTATCTTCTACCTGTGTGCAAAAGAAATACAGATTTTCAGTTTATTACTTCAAAGGCAAAATCCTGCAAGGTCTCCGCATTGTGTTCAAATATTTCCAGGACAGTAATTGGCAGCTCCTCTACCACATCCAGTGCTCTTGGGCCCTGACATAGTTGGCAGAATTGGCCGCTGGTCATCAAGGCATTGGTGGGCTCTCTCACTGGGACCTGACACTCAGCAAACAAGCCTGTGACGTGGGGAGCATGTGTTGTCTCCACCCACATTTCACTTCAAGAAAAAAACAACTATTTTTAGGGATGCAGGAATGAGAACATTCTAAAATGTTTTTGGAGTTCGTTCTTAAGTATGTTCATGTTAGAGAGTGACTCTTGGTCTTCTTCCCTATCCATGTCAGAACTACAGATTCAGAACATGAACAGGTTCTAAAACAGGAACACGAACGATTGCTGGGTTCACTGCTTCTACATCTCCAGGCACCAGCCCTTGACCAAGTCCCACGGAGGAAGATGGAACTTTTCCATGTGTAGACAGATATAAAAATTCAGCAGCAACCATTCTGACCACAGGCTCCACCTCTCACTGTCTGTGACCCTGGACAAACTGTTCAACTTCCAATCCTCAGCCTCCTCCTCTGCAAATGTGGTGTTCATTTCTTCCTTTCACAACTTAACATGCACCCAGATAGCTTTGTTCCTTTCTTCTGAATCTTTTCCAAGATTATGAAGGTGTTAAATAACTAGATTCATTCACATAAAGAGAAAAAGACTGACATAAAAAATTCCATTTCTGAACACTAGCTAATTCAGAATCCGACATCCCGCCAGGGAGCCAACAGAGAGGCTCTCCTCAGTTTTCTCCCGTGTAGGTCTCCTCCTACCAGGCAGGGGATGACACTAACCAGCCAAGAGCGGAATCTGGGTATGGCGGCAGTCAGGACTATGCAGCTGGTTTCTGTGGTAACAGTGCCATCTGTAGGAAGATCACAGACATGCCAGTTACTCCCCAACACCTTAGCCTACCCTGCAGGCCCCAGACCGCAAGGCCTTCCTGTTCTTAGAAGCAAGAGCTCCTTTTCCTAGTACACATGGTCTGATGCCCTCAGAAAATAAAAACTTCCTCATCTGCGGACAGGGAGACTAACAAGGAGATGCAGAGGCTTCCTGTGTGATTAACTTTACCATTTTTCAGAGCAAAAAGAAACACATTTAAATGAAGAGTCAAAGGTATACAAGTTAAAAATCAGAACATTATCCATCAGGCTCATTCTACTAGCACTGGATATTATCATTCTTCAAGATAATTGGTCAAAAGTAGTATTAATTGTTTCAAACTGCTTGACTACTACTGGGGCTGTGTATCTTCATACATGAAATTGCCCCTGCATTTTTTCATCATACACTGCTGTGAACTGCCTGATCATATATTTTGCCCATTTTACCATCAGGTAGTATATCTTTTTCTTATTCATTTGGAAGAGCTCTTTATAAGTTAGGAAATATAACCTTCAATCATAAGTACTCTAATATTTTTATGAGTTTATTAATGGTTATTTGCCCTTATGGTTCACTTTGCCAAAAAAGAAAAAGGTTCAAGGCTTGCTTTTCAAAAACCACATATACTTACCATTTTCTTTAACCATAATCTGAGATGTCAAAAATGATTCTGAGAAGACCACAGATCCTAAGCACCCTCTTCCTCCCAGCAAGTCAGGAATGTCATAGACAGCCATACAAGCCTGGATCAAATGAGAAATCAGGGTCAGACCAAAGGCAGCCCAAAGCCTTCTGGGAGAGATCCCTAAGAAAGAGTTCACAACACTGCTTTTGGATATACAGCAAAAGAATACTGAAGGGTTTCTAAGGAAAACTGGAGTTAACTTGAAATAGATCTCTGAACTAGGAGATGACTTCAGGATCACCAAGTCCTTGGGCCCCTGCACCTGCATGGGAGACCCGGAAGAAGCTCCTGGCTCCTGGCTTCGGATTGGCACAGCTCCAGTCATTGTGGCCATTTGGGGAGTGAAACAGCAGATGGAAGACCTCTCTCTCTCTCTCTCTGCCTCTCCTTCTCTCTCTGTGTAACTCTGACTTTCAAATAAATAAATAAATAAACATTTTTTTTTAGAAAAAGAATACATGTAGTATTTGTTGGACACTTGCTATATATTTTATACCATGTGGCTTGAAAAGAGAAAATACACAAAATAGAATCTGGTTTTAGGAAATTGGTAATGTAGAAATATAACTGAGCAGATAAAAGCTTTCTCATACAAAAGTAATCATACGCCATGTTAGTATGACCTAATTTGTGTAGAACAAACTACATGTACTATGGTATTTGTAGGGAAAATCAATAGGGAAGGCTTTAGGGAGGAGGCAGAACTTCATCTCTGCTGGGGTGGCAAGACAGGATCTGGACAGAAACCATCAACTTCCTGCCTCTTCTTTCCTACTTTACTGGCTGCTGTTGAATGAATACTTAACTTGAGTGTGACTCTACTGGACTCCTAATTACCTACTATGGGGCAGACTACCTTCCAAAGCACTTAATAAAAGCCCAAGGAGAGAAATCAGGGATCTAAAGTTTAGCAAGGAGACAGAGTATTACCACTGAAATATCAGAAAGCATTTCCCAATGTCTTAATGATGTCATAAAAAGCCTAATTTCATTCTAAAAGAATGTTAAGGCAAAATGCAGATAGAATGAGATAAATTATAAAAACATGAATTACTCACCTCAAAAAATTATACCCACTGTACAACTCTCTGCAGATGAGATAACACTACCGATAGGAACTCTGAGTTGCTTTTCCTATGTAACAGTGAAGATGATGCACCCAGTGCACTTTAGGGATAAGACCAAAGCTAGCTGTAATTAAGGCTCAGGCAGTGGTCACAGAATAGATTCGAGGTATAACTTGTGGCCAGAATCTCGGCTGGACATCTACCAGCCTCTCACCCATTCCTTGCCAACCCTTTTCACATCACCATGCACTGGGGCAAAGAGGGAACTCGGCTTTGGTGGAGAGCAACTGGCCTAGACACTGGTTCCCCCAAGCCATGCTGTCCCACTGCAGGGACCAAAACGTCAGGCAGCCCAAAACCAGCCCCTGGCCCACCAGTCTGGCCCTAGCACATCGGTTGGAAAGCTCTGTTCTGACAACTTCACTTCACTGGAAACACAGTCTCTGCTGATTGCTGTTTGTTTAATTAATCAATCAATTTTTCAGGTATCAATACAGCCTTGGAATGCAAAGAAAACTCGCTGGGCTGTTGGTGCAGGTGGCTTGTCTTCAGTTCACATTTCCACATGAGGTCAGAGCCGTCTCAGAGGCCCTTCTGCCAACCCTCAGGTAAGACTGATCCCTGGGGAAGCCTGGGCGCAGTAGTGTGGATGTGGGCAGGCCTGGCACAGCAGCCAGGGCACCCTCAGAAAGCACAGCATCACCACTGCTGTGGCCAGGGTGTACTCAGAACAGAGCAGTTTCCAGAGACCAGGGCTCCCACCCACACTTCCACCTCATCCCTTACAGATGTCTTTCTATAGGACATTCCCAGCTAGTTGACCTGTAACAGTTCTACTTACCGTCTTTACCAAGGACAAGCTATCTTCACTGTCCAGAGGTACAATTCTAGAAGAGGGAGGAGACAGGAGAGACATGCATTAAAGAATTTTTAATTGTACTGAAATTCACAATGTTCTCTATTTTTCAACTTGGTGATGACAAATCAAGACTCAGATTTCTCTCAGAGATTTAGAAAACACAGGGTTGCCTGTCTGTAGAATTAGTGTTGGGCCACCAGGGTGAATGACATCCACACACAACCCCCATCAGCCTTTCAGTGGGACTCTTTCAAGGCCCAGGGGCTCGGGTGAGCAGACTCAGCCCTGAGCCCAATCCTGGAGTGATGTCACTGCCAGGTGTGGACCTGCGGAAAGACCGTCTGTATCAGCAGCTACAAGGTAGCTTCTCTTCTCATTAGCTCCTAAAACCTGCCCCAGGGAGGATCACAATCGTGTACTTACCTTCCCTGATTATTCACAGCATGTATTTGAAAAGCTGTCTTGGAGCTGTAGGCCAAAAACAAAACAAAGATCAGGTTGCTGTTTCCTGTTTCAGACTCTCAAGACCTTCCAGTAAGGTGTGTGTCACCCTTGCTTTGCACAGATCTACCTTAAGCACTGTAGGTAGCTTTCCCAGGGCCATGTTGTTGGAAGGTATGGGGACAGTGTAGTCATGGTGCTGCCTCTTTGCTAGGTCTCAGGGCTGCCTTGAGTCTTGCACCAGAGTCAAGAGAAAATGCCCACTGCAGATTGGGAGTGACCCTCTACAGGTCTGGGTCCTCCTGCACAACCAGTTGGATATGTTCTCCTGCTCCTCCTGCTCCTCACTGACCTTGGGTCAGCTATCCAGCCAGGCCTGCTTTGAGCCTGAGCAGGGGCCATGTCACGTCTCTGTTATAGTCAGCTGCTGTGGAGCCATGGGCAGGGTCGGGCCTCCAGGGCAGCCAATCAGAAAGCCCTTCTGGATTACTCTTTTTACAAATGTTTCTGAATTGTCTAAGTTTAATTTCTTATCTTAACAAATCCTGGGTTAGCCACATACTGACTCTGCATGTGTGTTCATGGCTCCCCTTAGGAGGTCTGTTAATCTGATGGAGTTTTAGGGTACTCAGTGAAGTGACCCTTGTGGCAGAAGGGCATGGGGCTCCCGGGGGAAGACTGGCCCTAGAGGCCCTCCTTGCCCTGCCTGGTCTTTTCCTTGTGCCCTCCTCCAGCCAGGGTGGTACACTCAGGCCTAGGAGGCCTTGGGATTGAGGGGCAGCCTGCTCTAGGAAGGCTGGATGAACTAGGCAAGGGCCTGAGGAAAGGAGCAGTGGGATGACTATGCAAGCCATGTCAATGGTAACAAAACAGGCCCTACTGCAACGCCAGCTAAGAGTGACACGCCCAGGTCCTCGACAAGGTGTGTGGCTGAGGAAACGAGCAGAGTTCCCTGTCTTCCAAGGTCACAAAGTTGGAAAGTGAAGGAGCATTCTCAAACTCAGGTCTGCGGGAATACCCAGTGCAGCACAGCACAAGCCTAAGGGAACAGGTTTCCCTTCTCTTCCCTTTCATGCTAGAGAAAAAACATCCAGAAGACCCAGGGGAAAGAAGACCTGAAAGAAGCCCAAAGCCTTGCACCACAGAGTTCTGGCTCTTTCCTGCACTCCTGGAGCTACAGCAATAGAATTACTATTTGTTCAATTGACTGACTTATCTTTCAAGGCTCTTTCTTACCACCCAGGGCTGTAGATGTTAAAAAAATGTGAGACATGTGAAGCACCACAGGGCCAGTGCTGTATCATTTTTTTGTTTGTTTGTTAAGATTTATTTATTTATTTGAGAGGCAGAGGTACAGAGAGGAAGAGAGAGGTCTTCCATCCATTGGTTCACTCCCCAAATGGCTGCAACAGCTAGAGCTGGGCTGATCCAAAGCCAGGAGCCAAAAGCTTCTTCTGGGTCTCCCATGTGGGTACAGGGGCCCAACTTGGACCATGCTCTACTGCTTTCCCAGGGATATTAGCAGGGAACTAGATTGGAAGAGGGGCATCGAGGACTTAAACTGGTGCCCATTTGGGATGCCAGCGCTGCAGGTAGAGGCTTAACCTATCAAGCCATAGTGCTGGCCCCACAGTGCTGTAGCATTCTTAAGCTCCCCAGTATCAGTGTCTTTTGTACCCTTTGCATAATGCTGTACAAAATGGTCCCCCTGTGGGACAGTGGGCTAAGTGGACCACCTCCATGAAGAAAGCTATGGACACAGACCACACAGATTCACTAGGACATGCAGGCAGCTGTGACGGCAAGACTGCAAGCAGCCAGATTTCCAGGCCTTGTGGGCCTAAGACACAGCCAGACCCAGAATTTCTACCATTTGAGAGGCAAATGAAGCCCACAGCAAATCTCTTCTAAGCAGTGACTACCTTCATGTGCCCAGGGCCCCCGGCCTTAACCAATTTTACCTCTCAAGTTCCTAGCTTCACCTTCCTAACCTGGGAACCCAGGCCTGCCAGGTCCCTGGTGCTACCTTATTCTGGCCTCAGAACATGTATGTGACTCTTTCTCACACAATTCCTCCACCTTTAGCTCCTTAGTTTCTTGAATAAAAGCCTGATCATATTCAGCCATTGAGGCCATCTGGGAAGTGAAACAGCAGATGGAAGGTCTCTCTCTCTCTGTGTGTCTATCCCTACCTCTGTAAGTCTGCCTTTCAAATAACTAAAATAAACCTTTTTTTTCCCTAAAAAATGCATGATCATAAATGATCAAATGGGAGATAGAATATAAATTACAAGGAACAAAAAAGCAGAGCTAAGACTTAAACTTAGCCACCCTAATAAGGAACGCAGGTATCCCAACAGCATCTTTAGCTGCTGCACCAAACAGCCATCATCTTTCTAAACATAAAAGAATTCCTCTGGTGGCTGTTTGGTGTAGCAGCTAAAGATGCTGTTGGGATACCTGCGTTCCTTATTAGGGTGGCTAAGTTTAAGTCTTAGCTCTGCTTCCAATTCCAGTTTCCTGCTAATGTACACCCTAGGAGGCAGCAAGTGATGCCACAAGTAGCTGGGTACCTGCCACCCATGTGGGAGACCCAGAGTGAGTTCTGGGCTCCCAGCTTTGGCCTTGCTCAGCCTCAGCGGTTGCAGGCATCTGGGGAGTGAACCAGAATATGCAATATCTCTCTTTGTCTCCCTCCTTTTGTCTGCATTTCAAACCAAAAGCAAGTATTTTTTTTAAATATTCAAAATTCCCTCTAAAGTATTTGCCATTGCTTACCGTAAAGCTGCCTTAAACTGAATCAACTCAAAGGAATCTAACCCAGATCCCAGGGTCTGCTCTGCTACCTCCTTGGCCTGTAAAATCAATAACAAAGCAAAGATTAGCTTTCACAGCACAAAAGTGCACACATCACTGACAAAAAGGACCCTTCTAACATTAATCCAGTGCCCTTCCCCTCTATATGACTACTTTATACTATCCACAGATTAAAGTGAAAGTAGCATGTTAAACAGCAGGTGCCTCCTTTCTTCAGGCTGGGTTTACAGTAACACCTGCCTTCGGACAGGTGGACATTGGCACCTGCTCTGCCAGTGAGATGGAACCAGCTGAGATGATGCCAGTGCAATGTGAGGTCTGGAAAAGCGATTCTTCCTTCCCTCTCCCCTGGCTCTGGGGAGGCACCACTGCCCTCAGAGTTTCTGCCAGATGCCAAGAACAATCAGACAGCCAGAGTTACAAAAGATGAGCTAAAAAACAAAAGTGTGAGAACTGATGTTGAAGGACATCCCACTGCACTGCATAAGCCTTCTGCCATAAATCAGCTAAAGGGCTGAGAAATCCCACGTCAGTACCAAGGATTCAAGTTCAGTGAGGAGGGGAGACGGCTAGGAGCTGGTGACTACTGCTACGGTCTCTCTGATATCTACATCATACACAACCTTTCCAATGTCAAATGGCTTCCTTCAGGAAAGGTCCTATTGGCATTGGGAGGCATCAAGCCGACTCTTCTCATCTCCTTACTGGGTCAGATATAGGAATCCAACTCAGCAGGGCAGGTTAACCGCAAAACAGCAAGGAAGACAGTGGTCAGAGAGCGAGAACACACGTGCTCGTCTAGGAAAGGCAAGTCAGATTTTCCAGTCTGTAGTTGCTTTCTTTTTAAACACTGAATTATAGGAAATCAAACTATGTAGCTCAAAACAAACTTACTTTAGTAAAAAAAATCACAGAATCATTTCTATAAAAATCTTGTTTAAACTATTAAACAAACCATCGTGTCACAGAATGATTTTTATCTCCAAAGAAGTGCTGATGAGTTGTCACTCAAGAGACAACAGCAGCAGGTAACAGGCAGCAGATGCTCTACAGTCATCTTTTTGCTTAGTGCCAAAGAGGCCCAAGCCCACCCAAAAGTGTTACAAGGTGCTCAAAGAATGAACAGATGGACAGGCTACTTTGTATTAAAATAATGACTACAGAAAGAGAAACATGGTATTTAAATTACCTTTGTTAGACTGGAAGTTTTAGCGTAACATGCAATGCCAGCCAGAACAGCCGCAATAACAGCAGTGTATACCTGGGACAAGAGCCTACTTTAAAACAAGAAATAACGGTTAACTACAGCACTAGGGGGTTTTATCAAAAGCTGCATGCACACAAATGACAGTCCAAGAACCTATTTTTAAACAGAATAAGTACAAAAGTGGAACTCTGATTTCTAAACCTTTTAGAAGTCTTGGTTTGACTGATCCTTTGTTTTCATTAAATCATCTTAAGAAAAGTCAGTTCCTCTGAACTCTGCTCGGAAGACCAAACTGTCCAACTGGTAACCAAACAGTATAGCAATAGCTAGGTTCCCTGAGAACTTCATGCGCAGGACCAGCTACACACAGACCAGGAATTCCTTCCGTATGGACATACATACCCAGGCACGAACCACACAGCTTTATACTGTCTCCTCGTCAGACCTGGTGAAGTCTGCCTGCTGCTGGGACTTCAGGGTGGGAGACCTCAGGGGCAACAGATCGCCCAACTAAGCAGAGGCTGGCTTCCACTTCACCTCTCCAAGCAGAGAGAACACAGGATGTTTCAAGGGGATCTTGCACCTTATCCTCTTTCTCTCTGATTTCTCACTCTCCAAAGTCTTACAAGAAAAAGTTTTTCTCTGCCATGAAGGTCTCCAGAAAATCCAAATCTGGTTCCCTTTAGGGAAGAGTTTCTCAACCTTAGCACTCTAGGCTGGGTATCTTTTATTGTGGGGTCTCTCCTGGGCATTGTAGGATGTTTAGCAGCACCACTCACTACACATCAGCAGCACCCCTCACTGTGACAACCAAAAATGGCTCCAGACTTTGCCAAATGTGCTCAGGGGTGCGGGAGATAGGGGTGGTAGAGTAAAATTGCTGTTGGCTGTGAACACTGCAGCCAGGAGGCCCAGGTTCTTCTTAGTTAGAACACTTACAGAGAGAATGGCCTCATCCACAAGCCCCTGAAAGGCAAGGCCTCACCTAGGACAGGTTTATTTTTAAGCCTGTGAGGGAAGGCGACAGAAATAGCAAGAAACAGACATGCTCTAGCCTAATCCTCCTGTCCTAGGGATGGAGTTAAGTAGGGCCTGTGGAAGCAGAATAAGTTGTCTAAGATCACAGAGAATTCATGGCAGCCCCAAATGCAGGTCTGCTCTCAGCCTAGTGTGTTCCCACTATGCCATATCCATGGTCATCTCCTTCAATTCCTCCTTGGCTCCTGCACCTCACCTCAACACTGTAGGTAAGAGATCTGAGTTGGGTTGAAGAGGAGACAGGGTTAGAGTTCATATAACAACATGACAGTTCCAAGGATCAACATATCCTGAGGATTGCTGGCCAGACCAGGGCAGAGGGTATACCCTGGTAGGATAGGACCTGGAAGGATACTTGTCATTGAGCTGGTTATTTCAGGGTGAGACCAGAATACTCTACATCTTGACATTATAGGTGAAGTTTTATAAGGCCAACCCCAAAGACATGTAAAGATACCCCCTCCTCAGCATGACTCAAACACCACTCAGTACCTACACTGGTCAGCCTCTTCTCTACTTGTCCTCAGACAACAGCCCAACACATAGGTGCTATTAACCCACAGAATGGCCTGGATGTGCTGCTATAACTTTCACTAGGACTCTACAAGGTACAACTTCTACCAGCTCTGAGTTCAGTAAATTGCCTGATATTAGCCCAGGGAACCAATTAATTCACTTTAGGTAAAAAGTCTATGCTTCTAGAATGAGGATCCTGGTGAGTCACTCAGCATGGCTGGCATGGAAGCACAGAAGGCAGAGAGCAAGGCCACATCCACTAACATATGCAAAAATGGTTCACTTGCTGCCAAAGTGAAGGCAGCCTGCCAAAAAACTATATATACATTATGATTACAGCTACATAAAATCTAAACGCACAATTTTTTGAAAGTCCCAGAAAAATACACATTAAGATACTAACAGGTAGAAGTAGAGAGGAGGAATTATGGTTGATCTCCATATTTCCTTATTTTCTGTAGTGTGATTAAACAATACAGCTTCCTGAGCCTACCCTAGAAATTCTGATTCTGCGGTTCTGGGAATGGGCACAGAGAATACTTTCAAGAAATCCTTCGATGGTCCTCTGTGGCCTATCACTGCTGGCCTTTGTGAAGTACAGTCCAGAGTCCACCATTTCATGCTGGGGTCTTTAATCAGGTAACCAACCCTGGAACTCCGCCAGGTCCCTGTTTCTGAAAGGACGTGCTTCCTGGAATTCAGCAGTTTCAGTATTAATGTGAAGGGAGAGGTCAACATTAGGTAGGACCTTTCTAAGGTGCTACAGCTAGGGTTTAGATCCTAGCTCTGTTCCACAAACAAGCTTATGGCAAAGTCCTCAGACCAGTGGGAGTTTCATACAGATTCATTCTCCCAGTGGATTTCAGGATGTTTTATTTTTAGAAAGGCCCCCAATAAAATGTACTATGACAAGGAGTCACGTCACACAAATGCATACATGTGTTGGGACAAAGTCTGAGCTTTGGAGAGGGGCAGGTGGCAAAGCTGGTAGGGTCTTCTGGCCTGGATTCCAAGTTGACAGAGTGGGGCTGGGGGTCTCCTGGGAAACCATACGGCAATGTTCACCTTGTACACTAAAGTCCCTACTCACTGCTGCTCTCAAAAGAGAGGAGACAGCACAGTCGCAGCTGAGTAACTCAGCTTTGAGAAAGAAAAAACAAAACAAACATAAAGTCTTACATTTGTTCAGTTTTCTCAGGCGGCTTGTCGTCACCACCTGTGAAAGAGCACACATACTGAGACCATGACGGAGGGTGCAGGCTACAGCGACACTTCACAGGGCAGCTAGTGCTGCTAAGTTTACTTAGAAGGCATTGTCAAGAGCTATTTTTTTTTCTTTTAAGTTAAACATAGTGCAAGCACAAACAATGGTGGAACTTGGCTTCTTTCAGTATCCTCAACTGTCTAGTTGCCATCAGGGAGGGAGGTGGAGACCCACAAGCTGGGGGCAACTATTAGTTCATGGGCGAAACCATTCATGAAGTAAGCTGATGAGCTGACAATTTATAGGGACTTACCTAAGTAAGGAACATGAGTAGCTCCAAAAAAGTATGTTCTTGAACAAGCAAGAGGTCCCTTTGGTGAAACGCACTGTGCTACCTGGATGTCAGAAAAGGAAGAAAAACAAAAATGAGCAGGTGCTAATGCATACATTGCTTCTAGAGAAACAAAAGGTATCTGGCTAATGGGAGTAAGTTTTATTTGACCAAAACTGATTTATTATTTTTAAAGACATAGGGTAAAAATCACCTTTAATGATCTTGCTTTTTCATGGTATCTTATGTGGGTGTGTGTATTGGTTTCAGACCTTGGCTACTGTGAGGTTGCTGTGGGTACTCAGTCCAGGATACTAATGAATTCCCAGCTCAGAAGGAACAAAGCAGCAGTGTGTTTGGGTTTTGACTGCCATTACTATTTAGTCATGTAAGAGGCCCTGTGTCCATTCCTCAGCAACTCTACCAAAACAAGACTGAAAACAAAATGTTCAATCCAGAGCTTTCACACATAAGATCCTGGTCCAGAAAACAGGCAGAGAAGTGGGGCAGCTACAAAGTCAGAAACCCAGGGCCTCACTTTCATTTGTATTTCATCTTGGTCCATATCCCTTGCAGAAGAGTAAGTTCCTATAGTTTTTTTCTTTCTTTTCTTCTTTTTAAAGATTTATTTTATTATTTGAAAGGCAGAGATATGGAGAGAAGGGGGAGGGAGAGAGAGAGAGAGAGAGAGAGAATCTTCCATATGCTGATTAACTTCTCAAATGGCTACAATGGTGGGGTTGGATCAGGCAGTTTTGGGCTCCTGGATTTGTACTGGCCCAGCCTCAGCTGTTGTAGCCTTTTGAGAAGTAAACCAGCAGATATAAGATCTTTCTCTGTCACCCTGACTTTCAAATAAAATTTTTAAAAATTCTTTTTTTTTCTTAAAGATTTATTTATTTGAAAGAATAAAGACAGAGTTACAGAGACGGACGGGCAGAGGCAGAGAAAGGGAGATTTCTTCCATCTCCTGGTTCACTCCCCATATGGCTGCAATGGTCAGGACTGGGTCAGGTTGAAGCCAGAACCAGGAGCTTCTTCCAGGTCTCCCACACAAGTGCATTGGCCCAAGCACTTCAGCCATCTTCTGCTTTCCCAGGCACATTAGCAGGGAGCTGGATCAGAAGTGGATTAGCTGGGACTTGAATTGGCACCCATGTGGGATGCTGGCACTGCAGGCAGCAGCTTAACCTGCTATACCACAGCATCAGCCTCTAAAAAATTATTTTTAGAAACTCAGCTTCCTTGGGTCATGCTATAAATTTGGGTAAGTACATATTAACATTAAATTTATTGACATTTACTTTAAAACATGGTACAAAAAGAATTTGCATAGATAATGAAGACTTGCTCAGATTATTTGGAGTTGCCTGTTTTACATGACATTAATCTGTAAATTACTCATAAATAGCACAGAAATGGAGAGTCTGCATGTTACCTTGAATAGAGCTGAAGAAGAAAGGCCCTAACATAGGGGCCCTAACCTCAGGACCATATCTCTGGGAAGTGCCTTTGGTTCTGTGTGTTTCCATGTTTGTGAAGGAAAGATAGGACAACAATGTTCCCCCATTATGACAGAAGTGGTGTGAAGATCCAGCTACATTGTTTTTCCCCTATTGTGCTATTGGGGTGGAATGAGAAGGCCATGCCAAGAAGGTCGCTGGCAAGCCAGCGTTAGTTACTCAGGAATGGCTTTGGAAACCACATGGCAATAGAGCCTGCCTGGCAACAGGCTGTGATCGGATGGCTTCGGATACTGCCTGGCAACAGGTTGTGACTGGTTAGGGCAATAAACCGCCCCTTAACCAGAATGGCTGCCTTGGCTATATAAGCTGCTGTACGAACTGAAATAAACGAGTCTGCGGGCTGCTCGCCTCTGACCCACTTTCACCCGACTTCCGGGGTCTGTGAGGTGACTCCGTGCCTCTTGTCCCCACCACACTCCTCCTCTCAAAACGAATCCACAGCAACACCCTATTACTTACATCTTGTGCCAGTGTCATAGACTTGTTATAAGGATGAATACTGACACATTATTGTTAACTGAAGTCCACAGATTATATTAAGGTTTACTCCTTAAGAAGGTTCTGACAAATATATAACGTCATGTGTCATCGTGACTGAATCACACAGAATAAATAGTTCCATGGCCTAAAAGTCTTCCTGCACTTCACCTACTTTCCTTCCCTCTCTCTCCAAATCCTGCTAACTGGCTCCAGTGCTGTATTTTTCCAGAATGTCATCCACTTGGAATCACTGTATGCAACCCTAATATTGCCTTCTTTGACTTAGCATCAAACATTTAAGGTTACTCCATGTCTTTTTCCTTTTCTTTTCCCCCAGCAAATGGTACTTTAACACTTTAACCTCAAAGATACAAAGAAGTAGTCTCCAGTTAGGGAAATACAGCAAAGTAAGTAACACAAAAGCCTTAATGACATTTTTCTTACTGGTTAACTTAATACAGGGCTATCTCGTACTTCTCTCTTGCTCCTGAAGCAAAAATGAATTTCTTTCATTCAGACTGGACTTCTTTGTGGAGTAATTCTATTGTAGCTATTTTGTGTTATGAAATGAGTGATAGCTGTATGGCTTAAAACCTAGATTTAAGGCACAAAATTCTCTAGCAGCTGTGAACACTTGAATACATGAATTTGAGGTTTATCGTGGTGAAAAGATTAACACAAAACCTCAGGTATTAGTCAATATGGTGGTACCTATACCAAGTCCACACTTGGCTCAGCAAAAAAGTTTGAATTTTCTTAAACAGTTACAGTAAGTAACTTGTTAAGAGTCAAAAAGCTGGGGCTGGCGCTGTGGCGCAGCAGATTAACAACCTGGCCTGAAGTGCCAGCATCCCATATGGGCGCCAGTTCTAGTCGTGGCTGCTCTACTTCCGATCCAGCTCTCTGCTATGGCCTGGGATAGCAGTAGAAGACAGTCCAAGTCCTTGGGCCCCTGCACCCACGTGGGAGACCCAGAAGAAGCTCCTGGCTCCTGGCTTCGGATCACCGCAGCTCCAGCCGTTGTGGCCATCTGGGAAGTGAATCAGTGGATGGAAGACCTTTCTCTCTGTCTCTACCTCTCTCTGTAATACTGTCTTTCAAATACATAAAATAAATCTTCAAAAAAAAAAAAAAGAGTCAAAAAGCTGATTTTTTTTCTTGTAAATATAGGGATGATTTCTTTTTTCTTTTTTTAATATTTATTTGACAAATAGAGTTGGACAGAGAGAAAGGTCTTCCTTCCATTGGTTCACACCCCAAATGGCCCCTACGGCTGGCACTGTGCCAATCTGAAGCCAGGAGCCAGGTTTTTCCTCCTGGTTTCCCATGCGGGTGCAGAGCCCAAGAAGTTGGGCCATCCTCCACTGCCTTCCCGGGCCACAGCAGAGAGCTGGACTGGAAGAGGGGCAACCGGGACTAGGACCCAGCGCCCATATGGGATGCCGGCACCACAGTCGGAGGATTAACCAATTGAGCCATGGCGCCGGCCCAGGAAGATTTCTAAGCTCTTTATATGTCACAGCTGAAACTGGAAGCCTTCTCTGAACCTTACTTAGATCATGTGTTTTAAGGTGGCCGTTTGGCACAGCAGTTAAGCAGCTCCTTGGGACACCCACATCCCATACTGGAGTGCCTGGGTTTGAGTCCTGGCTGCATTCTCCATTCCAGCTTCCTACTCATGTGCAGCCTGGGAAGCAGCAACGATGGGCTCAAGTGGTTGGGTCTCTGTCAATCATTAGAGTCCTATACACAAGTCTAGCATCTCCTTTAAAATAATACAGTACACAATATATTATCAAATGTAAAAATCATCAAGATTTATAGCCTTCAATGTTAACAGTTAAGAACTTAAAAAAGAAAAAACTTAGGCTTGGAATGGCTATTTCAAATTCATTTGAGTCTATTTATTTGAAAGGTAGAGCAACAGAAGAGAGTGAGCTTCCATCACCAATTTACTCCCCAAATGGCTGCAACAGCCAGGTCTAGGCCAGGCCAAAGCCAGGAGCTAGAAACCTCATCCTGGTCTTCCGCATGCATAGCAGAGGCACAAATACTTAAGCCATCATTTGCTGACTTTCCAGAGCATTAGCAGGAAGCTGGGTTGGAAGCAGAGTGGCCGGGACTGATATGGGATGCTGGCATTGCAAATGGAAGCTTAACCTGCTGAACCACACAGCAGCCTGATTAGAAATTTTTATTTTACTGACACTACTCTAAGAACTTAAAAGAGTAGTTTGTGAAAATGTTCTTAACAGTTTTCTTTCAAATCTTTCAAAATTAAATGTTTTCAAATCATACCTGGCACTTATATATAATTTCCAATCACTTTTTTCACTCCAAAAGAATGTCAAGTTCAGGGTTAAATCAACATTAACTAGAAAAGGCTCCCCACCCCAGCCCCAAACCTTGGATAATGAATCTATCAAACATGAGGCAGTCCAACCACCTACCATGTGTTTGGCAAAGCTCCCACCAGGACCAGTGCTGCGTACCAGGTGCCCTTCAGAAGGGAAGTTAAAATTGCCAGCATTCAGGTTTTCCCGTGTGGAATGATTACCAAAGAGAACAAATGGCTGCCTATTAGGGCTACAATGGAAAGTAAAAAATATGTGGTTAGAAAAGAGATTCCCTTGACCTGAGTGAGTTCTCAGGCTTCTCTGAGTTACACTCTGTACTCTGAGCAAAATACAGCCTGCCTACCTAACAACGCTCATCGGGTGAGCAAGGGACACCAGGTATCTCTGACTCTTCCTACTGACCACTGGGGACCAGTCACTTGGGGACACAACTAAACGCAAGCTAGAGTTGTGTTTTCAGCTTGTTCTACTTTTTGAAGAATCAGTTTTGTAACTTCACTGTCCATGACGCAGTGATGGAGTGGCACCGTTTAAAGGAATGACAGAGGTGGTGATACTCAGCAGAGCACTTCGCAATTCCTGAGCACGTTTGGGAGGAAGGAGGCGAGGAGGCTGCCAGTATTCTCACTGCCACCTGTCCCCTTGTTCCCCTCTCTTCACTGCACTTGTCCTCTACCCCAACTTGTGCTCACTCCTCAGTCCAATGTAATCCCTACCTCAGTCATCCCAATCACACAGCTCTTGCAAAATGACAGTCTTCAGGCTTCCTGTCTTGGTCTCTCAGAAGCACCTAACATCCTTCCATTGCAAAAGCTACTGCATTTCAGTATCCCCAGTCTTCCTCCCCCTTCTCCCAGGCCCCTGAATATTTTTAGGGTTTGACTTCAGCTGTCTGCTCTCTCCTCCGATCATGAACCACTCAATCTGTCTCCTCCAGTACTTGCTGTAAATAAATGCCATCACCATCTACCCAGGAATAAGCCAGATCTGAGAGGCCTCTTTAAGAAATGTTTCCTCAGCCAGCGCCGCGGCTCACTAGGCTAATCCTCCACCTTGCGGCGCCGGCACACCAGGTTCTAGTCCTGGTCAGGGTGCCGGATTCTGTCCCGGTTGCCCCTCTTCCAGGCCAGCTCTCTGCTGTGGCCAGGGAGTACAGTGGAGGATGGCCCAAGTCCGTGGGCCCTGCACCCTATGGGAGACCAGGAGAGGCACCTGGCTCCTGCCTTCAGATCAGCACGGTGTGCTGGCCGCAGCGCACCAGCAGAGGCGGCCATTGGAGGGTGAACCAACGGCAAAGGAAGACCTTTCTCTCTGTCTCTCTCTCTCACTGTCCACTCTGCCTGTCAAAATAAATAAATAAATAAAAATAAAAAAGAAATGTTTCCTCATCTAAATTCAACCAACTGGCCAGTGCCGAGACTCATTAGGCTAATCCTATTTATTTTCAGAAGGAACAAAGGACTTATATGGTCTGATCAAATTCTTCAGCTCCGACCGGCACCGCAGCTCACTAGGCTAATCCTCCGCCTGCGGCGCCGGCACCCCAGGTTCTAGTCCCAGTTGGGGTGCCAGTTCTGTCCCGGTTGCTCCTCTTCCAGTCCAACTCTCTGCTGTGGCCCAGGAGTACAGTGGAGGATGACCCAAGTGCTTGGGCCTTGCACCCGCATGGGAGACCAGGAGGAAGCACCTGGCTCCTGGCTTTGGATCGGACCAGCGTGCCGACCGTAGCAGTCATTTGGGGGGTGAACCAGGGGAAGGAAGACCTGTCTCTCTGTCTCTCTCTCTGTCATTGTCAAAAAAAAAAAAAAAAAATTCTTCAGCTCCATGAAAGGCTACCCTCCCCCAACTCCCACATTCCAAACTCACCTTTTATGTCCTTTATGTTCTCATCTCAGGGCCTCTGCTCTCTCCACCCCAATTGTCTGCTCATCATTCACATCTCTCCCAGAGGAAGCCAGCCTCTCTAGTTATGGTCCTCACAGTACTGTATGTCCAATTGGGGTAAATAAATCTGTCTTCTCAATCATTTAACATTTCTTTATGTGAAAAACATCTCAAATTCTGCATCCTTTCATTTTCTTGGTCCCAGTCAGAGCTATTTTTTTTAAGGATCTGTTGTTTTTGTTGTTGTTGACAGGCAGAATTAGACAGTGAGAGAGAGAGAGACAGAGAGAAAGATCTTCCTTCCGTTGGTTCACCCCCCAAATGGCTGCTACAGCTGGCGCGCTGCGCGGATCCAAAGCCAGGAGCCAGGTGCTTCCCCCTGGTCTCCCATGTGGGTGCAGGGCCCAAGCACTTGGGTCATCCTCCACCGCCTTCCCGGGCCACAGCAGAGAGCTGGACTGGAAGAGGGGCAACCGGGACAGAATCCGGTGCCCCAACTGGGACTAGAACCTGGGGTGCTGGCGCCGCAAGGCGGAGGATTAGCCTAGTGAGCCACGGCGCCGGCCCAAAGGATTTATTTTATTTATTCGAAAGAGTTACAGAGAGAGGTAGAGGCAGAGAGAGAGGTCCTTCATCCACTGGTTCACTCCCCAGATGGCCGCAACAGCCAGAACTGAGCCTATCTAGTCAAGAGCCAGGAGCTTCCTCCAGGTCTCCCATGTGGGTGCAGTGGCACAAGGACTTGGGCCATCCTCTGCTGTGTTCCCAGGCGCATTAGCGGGAGCTGAACACTGAGCATCTCAGACTTGAACTGGCGCCCATATGAGATGCTGCTGCAGGCCAGGGTTTTTTTTTTTTAAAGATTTATATATTTATTTGAAAGTCAGAGTTACAGAGAGAGAGAAGAGGCAGAAGGAGAGAGAGGGAGAGGGAGAGGGAGAGGGAGAGGGAGAGGGAGAGGGAGAGGGAGGGAGGGAGAGAGAGAGAGAGAGAGAGAGAGAGAGAGACGTCTTCCGTCTGATGGTTCACTCCCCAATTGGCTGCAATGGCCGGAGCTGCACTGATCCGAAGCCAGAAGCCTGGAGCTTCCTCCAGGTCTCCCACAAGGGTGCAGGGGCCCAAGGACTTGGGCCATCTTTTACTGCTTTCCCAAGCCACAGCAGAGAGTTGGATCAGAAGTGGAGCAGCCAGGTCTTGAACCAACGCCTATATGGGATGCCGGCGCCTCAGGCCAGGGTGTTAACCCATTGTGTCACAGTGCCAGCCCCGCAGGCCCAGGTTTTAACCTGCTGTGCCATAGCGCTGGCCCCCAAATCAGAGCTTCTAATGATACATTTTTGTTGTGAGGTTGTTTGATTAATGTCTTACTTCACTATCACTATAAACTCCATGAGGACAGAGATAATATTTGGTTTAACTTTTTTTTTTTTGACAGGCAGAGTGGACAGTGAGAGAGGTAGAGACAGAGAAAGGTCTTCCTTTACCGTTGGTTCACCTTCCAATGGCCTCTGCGGCTGGCGCACTGTGCTGATCCGAAGCCAGGTGCTTCTCCTGGTCTCTCATGTGGGTGCAGGGCCCAAGCACTTGGGCCATCCTCCACTGCACTCCCGGGCCACAGCAGAGAGCTGGCCTGGAAGAGGGGCAACCGGGACAGAATCCGGCGCCCTGACCGGGACTAGAACCCGGTGTGCCGGCGCCACAGGTGGAGGATTAGCCTATCAAGCTACAGCGCCGGCCCGGTTTAACTTATTTTTAACCATGTAATTTCTCCTGCTTGGTATGCTGTATATTCTCAGTAAATATTTGATGGCTGAGGGGATATTTTAAAAGAAAGCTTCCTTTCTCCCATAGCCTTTCCTTAAATTGCCCTTTGTGTGTGTCATGTGGGAAATTCTTTGCATTTCTTCTCTTTACACTTAAAAATACTACCTTAAATTTCAGGCAAACAAGTAATTTATTTATTTTTTTTGACAGGCAGAGTGGACAGTGAGAGAGAGAGACAGAGAGAAAGGTCTTCCTTTTGCCATTGGTTCACCCTCCAATGGCCGCCATGGCCGGCACGCTGTGGCCGGCGCACCGCGCTGATCCGATGGCAGGAGCCAGGTACTTATCCTGGTCTCCCATGGGGTGCAGGGCCCAAGCACTTGGGCCATCCTCCACTGCACTCCCTGGCCACAGCAGAGAGCTGGCCTGGAAGAGGGGCAACCGGGACAGAATCCGGCGTCCCAACCGGGATTAGAACCCGGTGTGCTGGCGCCGCAAGGTGGAGGATTAGGCTAGTGAGCCGCGGCGCTGGACCAACAAGTACTTTTAAAAGTACACATGACCGATTTTTCTTCTTCAAGCTAAGTAACAGTTTTGATAGAAAAAGATAATGCTGGGGCTGACGCTGTGCATAGTAGGTAAAGCCGCTGCCTGCAGTGCCGGCATCCCATATGGGCACCGGTTCGAGTCCTGGCTGCTCCACTTCTGATCCAGCTCTGTGCTATGGCCTGGGAAAACAATAGAGGATGGCCCAAGTGTTTGGGCCCCTGCACCCATGTCGGAGACCTGGAAGAAGCTACTGGCTCCTGGCTTTGGATAGGCGCAGCTCTGGCCATTGCAGCCATTTGGGGAGTGAACCTGTGGATGGAAGACCTCTCTCTCTGTGTAACTCTTCCAAATAAATAAAAATAAATCTTTTTTTTTTTTTTTTTTTAAAGACAATTCTGAGACCCAAACAGGAGACCTAGTACTTTGTCTCACTATAGATAGGACTGGAGTTGGGAGAAGAAGAGATCTACTCTGTCCAGTAGAGAAAGCATCTCCTGCTGACCATGACGAGAGAGAGGCTGGAGGAACATTTCATGACCTCCTCTGCTCCCTTCTTCCCTGGGGGCTGGACCAAATCACCTGAACCCCCTTTACTCCCCACAAGCCACTGTAGCTCCTGTGCCGAACCCTTGGACACTCTGCTTTCTCTGGATTTCCTGGCTAGATATAGAATAAAAAATTTAAAAATTCCTTTCTTTAGATTTCAGCAGGCTACACTGTTTTAAAAGCTGTAAAATTATAGAAAGTACAGAAAAATTAAAAAGAAAATACAGTGACAACTGACGAGTTTATAGAGTATGGATTTCTTGCTCTGTGATGACTCAAATCAACTCCCATTTTTCTGATTCTAGATTCTAGACTTGGATGTCCGCTCATGGCCAATCCCCTTGTCAATCCCATCTTCTGTCACTACTCACCTTTCTTCTCCAAACACCTTACCTGTTTTCAGTTATATGGCTGGAGATCATTCCATGACTGAAGTAACTTCTAAATGGCTAAAAAGAAATCAACATTGTATATATTAAGGCCACAATGTTTGCAAAACAAACCCAAAACCTCTTATATGTGTATATTACATACACACGCACACACACACACACATGCACACACACTTCAAGAGAGCACGCAGAGTCTGTATGTGTGTGTCTGTGTGTGAGACAAATGTTTTGCAGATTATTATAGGAACATGGAAGGTATATTTGAGGGATAGCAATATTAACGTTGGGGTCAGGTAGCAAACAGGCCAAAGAAAAAGAATGCAAAGTAAAAAGACAAATGGCTGCAAAATGAAAAGAAAAATTCACTTCTTTTCAAATGTACTGTTTTTAACTACTAAAGAAAACCGGAACAACCACTATCAAGTTGCTAACCATGTGGACATTTCTTTTTCTCCCTTTAAAAACAACTTTTCTATATTTCCAATATATATTAGTAATATTAATTTTAATACACTAATTTATAATCAGCAATGAGGAGGAACCCAAGGAACTTAGAAGTATACTGACATAAATTTCCTGGGAAACAAAAGAACTAATTCTCAGCTTTTGGGCACACCATGTTAGGTTAAAAACTAATCAAAATTTAATGTGCAGGAGGATCTAGAGTCCAAAGAGTTCAAAATTTCAAAATGCAATTTTAATCTCCCTCAACAACTATTGTATTTTTTCCATTTTTAAAATAATATATGTTCATTGTAGAACACAATATAAAGAACCTACAATCTCTAAGAACTATTAACGTTTTGATACATTTTCTTCAAAACTTTTTTCTATGGTACAAGCACAGAATATCTAATCATCATTAAACAGTTCTCTACCCTTGGGAATTTACATTGTTATACTAAAGAACAACACTGTAGAGGCTGCTATTGTTGCATAGTGGGGCAAGCTGCTGCCTAAGGCATTCCATGTGAGCACTGCCTTGAGTCCTGGTTACTCCAGTTCTGAATCAGCTCCCTGCTAATGCTCCCTGGGAAGGGAGCAGATGATGGCCCAAGTACTTGGGTCCCTGACACCCACAAATGAAGACCTGAGTAGAGTCCAGTCTCTTGGTTTTGCCTGGCCCAGCCCTGGCCATTGTGGCCATCTGGGGAGTGAATCAATGGATGGAGGAGCGCTCTCTCTGTTTTTCTCTCTCTTTCTCCCCCTTTCTCTGTAACTCTACTTTCAAATAAATAATTTTTTTTAAAAAAGAATAATGCTGGCCGGCACCGCGGCTCACTAGACTAATCCTCCGCCTAGCGGCGCCGGCACACCGGGTTCTAGTCCTGGTCGGGGCGCCGGATTCTGTCCCGGTTGCCCCTCTTCCAGGCCAGCCCTCTGCTGTGGCCCGGGAGTGCAGTGGAGGATGGCCCAGGTGCTTGGGCCCTGCACCCCATGGGAGACCAGGAAAAGCACCTGGCTCCTGGCTCCTGCCATCGGATCAGCGCGGTGCGCCGGCCGCGGCGGCCATTGGAGGGTGAACCAATGGCAAAGGAAGACCTTTCTCTCTGTCTCTCTCTCTCACTGTCCACTCTGCCTGTCAAAAAAAAAAAAGAAAGAAAAAAAAAAAAGAATAATGCTGTAATGAATAACTTATAATAAATTTTGTCTGCAGCTCTGATTAGTTTCTTAAGTCAAATTTGGAAGTGAATGTTGAGTGAAAAGGCAGAACTACACTGCCAAACTGTTTGCAATAAAGTTAGATCCAGTACATTCCCACTTACAATCTGTGAATGTGTCTCAGGGTCTCGTCGTCAATACTGCCTAATGGAACGATTTAAACAGATTTGCCAAGTTGATCAATCAAAAATGGTACTTCCTTCTTGTCTTATTTTACTTCCCTTTGCTTTTTAATTAAGTAGAAAATTTCGGCTATGTTTAGCGGCCATTTAGATTTCCCTTTGTTATGTAACTTTATATTCTCTGGACATTAATCAGTTTGTCTTATTATTATTTATTTATTTTTAAAGTCAGAGTTACAGACAGAGAAGGAGTTACTTCCCAGACGGCTGCAATGGCCAGCACTGGGCCAGGCTGAAGCCAGGAGCCAGGAATTTCATCCAGGTCTCCCATCTGGATGGCAGGGATCCAAAAACATGGACCATCTTCTGCTGCTTTTATTTTTTTCTTTTATTACTTACTGTTATTTGAAAGTCAGAGCTACACAGAGAGATGGAGAGACAGGAGAGAGAGAGAGATATTCCTTCCACTCGTTCACTCCCCAGATGGCCGCAATAGCTGTGGCTGGGCCAGGACAATGCCAGAAGCCAGGAGCTTCATCCAGGTCTCCCACATGGGTGGCAGGGGTCCAGACACTTAGGCCATCTTTCACTGCTTTTCCTAGGCCATTATCAGGGAACTGGATTGGAAGTGGAACAGCCAGGACATGAACCAGTGTGCATATGGGACACCAGCGTTGCAGGTAGTGGCTTTACCTGTTACACCACAATGCTGGCCCCTGATTTGTAAAAGTTTAAAAGAGTAAAATAATAATAAAGTTTATTGGGGCTTCTCACATGAAATGGTTATTGACACATAAATGTATTGGTCATCTCAAGTAATTCTGGTAAGAACCTAAGAAGTTCATGATAGCATGATCCTTTCTCTTGTTGACCAAAACAAAAGTTAAAGAACTTATTCAAGGTCACAGAACTGGTGAACTGAATAGCTGGGATTCAACTGTATAAACATTTGGCTAACAAGAAAATTAGATCTGTATCTCATACCATACACACATAAAAATTTTATATGGATTAGGGATCTAAATGTGAAAAATTAAACCATACAAGTACTAAAGGGTGAATTTCTCTTCAACCTTTGATTAAAAGCCTTTTACTATATAATGTCTCGAAATCCAGAGGCAATAGAAGACATAACATTTACATAAAAATTTCTACATTGCAAAAGGCCTCCATCATAAACAAAGTAATTATAAGCATGGAAGAAATACTGGGAATACATACTAGTGACACATACTAATAGTCCAAATACACACAGAACTCCTAAAAATGGAGGGACAATGATCTCCTAAAGCCTATGCTCTACAGTTCAGTTAATAACATTGCACCAGTATTAAAATGGGAAGGAGAGACAAAAATAAAACATAAAACCAGGAGTGTGCGCTGTGATGCAGTCACTTGTGACATCTGCATCCCACACTGGAGTGCAAGTTCCTCTCCTGGCTCTTCTGCCTTTATTCAGCTTCCTGTTAATGTATCTAAGAGACAACAGATGATGATCCAGGTATGTGGGTCCCTGCTATCAACACAGGAGACTTGCATGGAGTTTCTTGCTCCTGGCTTCAGCCTGGCCCAAGTTCTAGTTGTTGAGCGAATTGCTTGAGAAGTTAACTTGGGGACAGAAAAAGATCTGTTTCTCCATGCCATCAAATAAAATTTTTTAAATAAATAAAAATTTTTAAAAAGAAAATTTAAAATACATTTTTAAAAATAATGAAAAAATAAAGATTGTTTTTCCAGATATACAAAAGCAGAAAGAATTAATCACCTGAAAAATTTCACTACAAAAAAAAAATTTTTTTTTTGACAAAGTGGACAGTGAGAGAGAGAGAGACAGAGAGAGAGAGACAGAGAGAAAGGTCTTCCTTTGCTGTTGGTTCACCCTCCAATGGCCACCGCGGCCGGCGCACCGCGCTGATCCGAAGGTAGGAGCCAGGTGCCTCTCCTGGTCTCCCATGGGGTGCAGGGCCCAAGTACTTGGGCCATCTCCACTGCACTCCCGGGCCACAGCAGAGAGCTGGCCTGGAAGAGGGGCAACTGGGACAGAATCTGGCGCCCCGACCGGGACTAGAACACGGTGTGCCGGTGCTGCTAGGTGGAGGATTAGCCTGTTGAGCCACGGCGCTGGCCGCTACAAAAAAATATTAAGAGGGGCAGGTGCTGTGGTGCAGCTGCTTAAACTGCTTCCACAGTGCTGGCATGCCATATGGGCTCCAGGTTGAGTTCTGGATGCTCCACTTCTGATCCAGCTCTCTGCCTTGGCCTGGGAAAGCAGTGGAAGATGGCCCAAGTGCTTGGGCCCCTGCAGCCACGTGGGAGATCCAGAAGAACCTCCTGGCTTCTGGTTTCAGATCAGCTCAGCTCCAGCCGTTGCAGCCATTTGCAGAATGAACCAGCAGATGGAACACCTCTCTCTCTGCCTCTGCCTCTCTGTAACTCTGCCTTTCAAATAAATAAGTCTTTAAAAAATGTTGAATATTTAAACAAAAATAATAGCAATATATTGATATATTGGGAAATATATAACATATGTAAAAGATCAACTCCTGCTTCATGATCAGACAGAGGGCTTGTACTAGGCCATGGTGGTACACAGGAGAACTGAGGACTAAACAACGCAGGTCCAACATAGCTCTTCTGGCTAAGCAGTTTCGGGGACTGCCTTGTGCCCCAGTTCCGAATCTTGATTGTGCAGTTTACTCACAGAGCATGTCTCAGCCTGAATTGGTAAACGCTTACCGCTGTTGTTGTGTACAGAAACAGCCTGGCATTTATTATCTGGAGGTTCAATTGACAAAGGGATCACTCACATTTGGAGAATTATTCTTAGGCTTATTACCTAGCACCCAGCAGAATTCCTGGCTCACGGAAGCACCATCACACTGCCAAGTGCAAGGCTCTCATGGGAAAACAGTTCTAGCACAGGGAGAAGGCAAGGGGATTTCTTGTAACGCAAGTTAAGGAAATGATAAATTAGGATTGGCATTGTTGTATCTTGAAAAAAAATTTTAGTGAAAATATAGAAAAATAATTAAGCAACTCCTTTCTCTTCTCTTTCACAGCATCACATACCTCGCCAGCCTGAGATTCTGAAAGTTCCAGCAGGAAAGGAATTTCTGTGTCAAAGTTAGCAAAGAAGCTGGTCCACTGATGTTCAAAAGCTACCAAATCCTAGGAAGAAATGAAAAAGACAGTGTGTTTGTTCATAGAAAGAAACCAAAATCACAAAACTATGACTGACCAGAGATACCAGACCATTTATGTATATTGCTTTTAAGGTAGCAGCAAACTGCTGAAACACAGTATGAGATTCAGACAGATGAATCTCAAAAACATCACGCTGGGGCCAGCACTGTGATGTAGCGGGTAAAGCTGCTGCCTGCAGTGCTGGCATCCCATATGGGCACCGATTCAGGTCCCGGCTGCTCCACTTTCAATCTAGCTCTCTGCTATGGCCTGGGAAAGCAGTGGAAGATGGCCCAAGTGTTTGGGCCCCTGCATCCATGTGGGAAACCCAGAAGAAGCTCCCGGTCCCTGGTTTCAGATCAGCCCAGCTCTGGCCATTGCAGCCATCTGGAAAGTGAACCAGCAGATGGAAGACCTCTCTCTCCCTCTCTCTCTGCCTTTCAAATAAATAAATAAATAAATCTTAAACAAAATCAACTTCATACCAAGTGAAAGAAGCTAGATGTAAAAGACCAGCTGGTATGTGATTATTTACATGAAATATGCAGAAAAGACAAATCTGTGGAGACAGCCTAAGCTGGGGGTGGGTGTAGAGACTGACTACAAGTGGGTTTAAAGGAACTTTTTGGGTTTGATGAAAATGTTCGAAAATTCAATTATGGTAATGGTTGCACATCTCTGTGAATTTATTAAGAATCATTGAATCACACACTTAAAATGTGTGAATTTATGGTATGTGTTATACTCTAAAAAGCTCTTTTTAAAAAGGACAGTAATGACCCTCAAGAGCCTTAATTTAGTTCTCCAACCCATGTAGGAGGGAGGAACTTGTGCAAAAAGAACACACCATGAAGCTTTGTTCAGGACAACTGACTTGACCTTAGAAGTTCCGGGGGCCGGGGTTGGCACCGAACCCTCTCCTTTTTCAATCCCTCTTCCCAGTGGTCACACAAGTACTGAGAACTCTGCTCACGACCCCGCTGACTCTCTTAAGCATGCAACCTCTACACCTACCTCAAACCAGACTGCTTCTCAGCCTTCTCTCTGAACTCTTTCCTAATCCCAGCCGAAACACACACTGCTTTCTGCTACTAGCTTTTAACTTATCATTAGTTAATTTTAAAAAACCCAATCAGCTGGGGCTGGCGCCGCGGCTCACTTGGTTAATCCTCCACCTGTGGCGCCAGCATCCCATATGGGCGCCGGGTTCTAGTCCCGGTTGCTCCTCTTCCAGGCCAGCTCTCTGCTCTAGCCCGGGGAAGGCAGTGGAGGATGGCCCAAGTGCTTGGGCCCTGCACCCGCTTGGGAGACCAGGAGGAAGCACCCGGCTCCTAGCTTCGGATCAGCGCAGCTCCAGCCGTTGCGGCCAATTGGAGAGTGAACCAACGGAAGGAAGACCTCTCTCTCTCTGCCTTTCTTCTCTCTGTGTAACTCTGACTTTCAAATAAATAAAAAATCTTAAAAAAAAAAAAAAACCCAAACAGCTATGATTTAATTGTTTAAGATACTCAAGTAATTTTTTGTCCTTATTTTGAAGATGCTGGTAATCTGTACTCAAATTTGAAAGTCATTTTCACTGTCCAAATTACTCAGCATGACAGTTCCTATGTTGGATAACAAGGCCCTGCTCAAAGCAGGCATTTTGCTTGCCTCACCAAAACATACTGGCGGGCTCTATTTCCTCTACTTCTCTTTCCCAGTCGGGGATGTATAAGTACTCAGATCTGTAGGCTCTGTGCTAGTTATGCACTGACTGTCTTCTGGCCCTAGGCATGAGGCACAGAAGACCGCTGCTGGGAATATTTGGTGTAAACAATATTCCCACTAACAGCTTCTCTACTTGCTGCTCAGATTATCTATCTATGGACCTGCCTTTAGGTAAGTGTGTGCATATATTTACCTATATACACATATTTACATGCATATTATTTATAGTATACATTATGCACAAATGCATAACTATTTTTCTTTCTTTCTTTTTTTTTTCGACAGGCAGAGTGGACAGTGAGAGAGAGAGAGACAGGTCTTCCTTTTCCATTGGTTCACTCCCCAATGGCCTCTGTGGCCGGCACGCTGCAGCCGGTGCACCACACCAATCCAAAGCCAGGAGCCAGGTGCTTCTTAAAGTCTCCCATGCGGGTGCAGGGCCCAAGGACTTGGTCCATCCTCCACTGTACTCCTGGGCCACAGCAGAGAGCTGGACTGGAAGAGGGGCAACTGGGACAGAACCGGTGCTGCAGGCAGAGGATTTGCCTAGTGAGCCATGGCGCCGGCAGGATGTGGGTATCTTAAGCAGTACTTTAACTGCTTCACAAAACACTCTCCTCTAAATTTATCTTTTAATTCCATTTTTCCACAAACTCTTTGAAGTTCCCTTGTATACATATATACAATCAAGTGCCACATAATTATGTTTCAGTCATGTTCACACGAAGACAAAATTGCCTAACAATGCATTTCTCAGGATGTATCCTAGTGGTTAAGTAATAGATAACTGTATATACACACACATATGGTAGGGGGAAGAATTTCCTAGCCCTCTCCACTGAGGAGATCTAGAAACAATAATCAAAAAGGTCTGGGATAGGACATGCACAAGATAAGCCTGGAATATCTTACCACAGTAGTTGGCAAGGAAATTACCTTACCATAGTATTTGGCAGACACTATCAGCATTGTGCTAAAAGGATTTGTGAAATGGGCTGTGGCCTGTGGTGTGGAAGGTGAAGCCTCTTCCTGCAATGCCAGTATCCCATCCCATATGGGTACCAGTTTGAGTCCCAGCTGCTCCACTTCCTAATCAGCTTCTTGCTAATGCTCCTGGGAAAGCAGCAAATGACCCCTAAGCCCTTGGACCCCTGCACCCACATGTGAGACCAGGAAGAAGCTCCTGGCTTTGGATCAGCCCAGTTCTGGCCATTGTGGCCACTTGGGGAGTGAATCAGTGGATTAAAGATCTCATAGGGGCTGGCGCAGTGGCACAGCGGGTTAACACTCAGGCCTGAAACACCGGCATCCCATATGGGCGCCAATTTGAGACCCGGCTGCTCCACTTCCAATCCAGCTCTCTGCTATGGTCTGGGAAAGCAGTGGAAGATGGCCCAAGTCCTTGGGCCCCTGCACTCACGTAGAGGGTAAAGCTCCTGGCTCTGGATCAGTGCAGCTCTAGCTGTTGCGACCAATTGGGATGTGAACCAACGGATGGAAGACCTCTCTCTCTCTCTCTCTGCCTCTCCTCTGTCTGTGTAACTCTGCCTTTCAAATAAATAAATAAATCTTAAAAAAAAAGGATTTGTGAACCAAATTGAAGGCTGCTCACTATCCAAACATGGAATAACGTGAGCATCATGAAAGATGATAACTGCAGTGGATATAAACACATCAAATATGTGTTAATGCCAGGAGTTCAAATATATATATTAAACTGGTTACTTCTACGAAATGGTTAAGAATCAACCTTTTTTTTTTTTTTTTTAAGATTTATTTATTTATTTGAAAGTCAGAGTTACACAGAGAGAGATGGAGAAGCAGAAAGAGAGGTCTTCCATCCGCTGCTTCACTCCCCAATTGGCCACAATGGTCAGTGCTGTGCCTTTTGGAAGCCAAGAGCCAGGAGCTTATTTTGGGTCTCTCACGTGGCTGCAGGGGCCCAAGCACTAGGGCCATCTTGTGCTGCTTTCCCAGGCCATATCAGAGAGCTGGATTGGAAGTGGAGCAGCCGGGACTCAAACTGGAGACCATATGGGATGCTGCACTGCAGGCGGCGGCTTTACCCACTATGCCACAGCACTGGCCCCAAGAACCAACCTTATTTTGAATACTAGTGAGTAAAAGCAGGAGTTCAAGTGTTTATTCTGCTTTTCATACACAAACTTTACCATTATATAACCAAACAGCAAGTTGACTATTTCTCTTTAGAAAAGTAATATAAATGAGCAGGCATTATAGAAATGGAATATCACCATTATGCAATGGTGAATTAATGATCCAATTACGGAATTAAAGATCTTAGGATTGTACATCAATGACTGTTCACAAAACAAAAAGAAAATGAATTGGGTGTTATGTGTTTCTTGATGGAGAACACAACAGCCTCCAGGAAGAAGTATGCCTCTACAAAAATCAATCCTGAAATTAAACTTCTAGATGCAATTGCTAGTAATCACAAAATACTGAAGACTAAGGGAAATATGAACTACATCATGGGAATGCAATGAACAAAATCCCAACTGATGTCAACAATAAGGCCAATTATTTGGTTTCTTCAACAGACAGCAGGAGAGGCAGTGAAGAGATGGAGGGAGAACCTACAGAATAAAAAAACCTAAAACACCCATGCATACAGGCAGGCAAAGCTAAACTATGTGGTAATGGAAACACAACTGGCTGATAAAATTGCAAAGAAAAGTAAGCAGGAGGTTACCAAAGAATTCATGTTATTCTTGTGGGTGGGCAAGGAGGTGATGATAGGTTTGGCAGAAAGTACTCAGAGTGCTTCTGAGGTGGCTACTGAGATTCTGTTGCTTTGCTTTAAAATAATTCATTAGGTTTCACATAGTCTTAGCTGTTTTCTGAGCCCACATTGTTTTAATAATAAGTTTTTAAAAGCTAGTGCAGGGGCCTGAGTTGTGGTACAGCGGGTTAACCTGCCACTTATGATGCTGGCATCCTATCGGAGGTCAGGTTCAAGTCCCAGTTACTCGGCCTCCAGTGCAGCTTCCTGCTAATGCACGTGAGAAGGCAAGCAGATGGTGGCCCAAACGTGGACCCCAGCCACCCATGTGGAAGACCCGGATGGAGTTCTGGCTCATGGCTTCAACCTGGACCAGTCCTGGCTATTGTGGCCATCGGGGGAGTGAACCAGGGGATGGAATAGCTCTTTTTCTTTCAAATAAACAAATCTTTAAAATAAAAAACTAAGCAAATGTAATATTTATTCATTAGAGAAAACTCAGAAAATATAGAATACAATCATTGTTAACATTTTGGCAAATGTTCTCTCATCCTGTTTTTACCCATGCATTTCATATACACAAATATGCATACTTGTAACTACTAATCTGCAGCTGTCTAGGTCAGGCTGCCTTGCCACACCATCTCTGTGCCTTGACCCAGAAAACCAGCCCTTCAGGTTTGGGTTCCTGAGCCACAGTTACCAGGGCCAATCAGGTCCCTGATTCTGGGTCTTGGACAGTTTCCAAACTTTGGCAAGCGTTACTCCTATGTGTCCTTCAGGGCTCTGGAAAGAAGGTACACTCCTCACTAACACCAATCACAGACCCTCAGTGTCTATTCCACTCCTCTAGTCCCATATCCACTCTCCACTGGCTGCCACCACATCCTAGTGCTGAAGGTATGTTTAAATTCAGAAAGATCTGTGGTGGAATCTCTGCTTTGCCTCTTACTGGTTATGTTATCTTGGCAAGAAATTTCACATCTCTGAACCTCAAATGCCTAGTATGTGTATAACTGGGGTGATGACTATTTACCTTACTGAGATATTATAGGAATTCAATGAAATGATTGTATAAAGTGCTATTACCAGGTCTTGCATGCATGACGTGTCTCAAAGTTGTCCATTTCTCTGCCTGTACTGTAGGCCAGCTGGAGGCTGGCTGTCAGAGCACCTAAGCCGGCCCTTCTTATCCTGATGTTTATTTGCTCTCTCTCTCTCAGACTCCTGTAATGTACATCACTGGCTTCAGGGAAGTCATGCCTAAGGCTGCCTCCCTGTGTGTGTCTTTGCCTGCCCTACTGGCACTATTCAATCCTTTTTGGCTATACTAGAATGTTTCACTAAACACAAAAGGAACCAATATAGTTATTAGGACAGAATACATTTTGTATTAGAAATAGACTCAGGGGGCTGGCACTGTGGCATAGAGGGTAAAGCTGCCGCCTGTTGTGCCGGCATCCCATATGGGTGCCGGTTTGAGTCCTGCTGTTCTGTTTCCAACCCAGCTCTCTGCTATGGCCTGGGAAAGCAATGGAGGATGGCCCAAGTCCTTGGGCCCCTGCACCCACGTGGGAGACCCAGAAGAAGCACCTGGCTTCTGGCTCCTGGCTTCGGATCGGCGCAGCTCTGGCCGTTGCGGCCATCTGGGGAGTGAACCAACAGAAGGAAGACCTTTCTCTCTCTCTCTCCGTCTCACTGTCTGTAACTCTACCTCTCAAATAAATAAATAAAATCTTTAAAAAAAAAAAAAAGTGGAGCAGCCAGGACTTGAACTGGCATCCATATGGGATGCCGGCGCCACAGGTGGAGGCTTAACCTACTATGCCACAGAACCAGCCCTGCAATAAACTCTTAAACTAAAAATAACTAGCAGTGTATGTGAAATGTTCTTTTACATATATTCTTCTTTATAAAAATAAAATGTTTATTTATTTGAAGGCAGAGAGAGAGAGAGCTAGCCAGATCTTTCATCTGCTGGTTCACACCCCAAATGCCTACAACAGCCAGGGCTGGGCCTGGCCAAGCCAGCAGCCAGGAGCCAGGAACTCTACCTGGGTATCCTACTTGAGTGGCAGGAACTAAGGATTTGAGTCATCATCTGCTACCCTCCAGAGTACGCATTAGCAAGACACTGGTTTAGAAGTGGAAGTGGGACTCAAACTCGGGCACTCCCATATGGGATGCTGCATCCCAGGTGGTGGTTTATTTTTTTATTTTTTTAAAGATTTTGTTTATTTGACAGGTAGAGTTACAGTGAGAGAGAGATAACAGAGAGAAAGGTCTTCCTTCCGCTGGTTCACTCCCCAAATGGCCACTACGGCTGGAGCTACACCGATCCGAAGCCAGGAGCCAGGTGCTTTCTCCTGATCTATCATGCAGGTGCAGGGGCCCAAGCACTTGGGCCATCCTCCACTGCCTTCCCGGGCCACAGCAGAGAGCTGGTCTGGAAGAGGAGCAACTGGGACTAGAACTCGGCACCCATATGGGATACTGGCACTGCAGGCGGAGGATTAATCTAGTGCGCCATGGCACTGGCCCCCAGGTGGTGGGTTAACCTGCTGCAACTCAATGCCTTCCCCTCCTGTCCTTTATGATCTAACATCCTGGTATACTTCTCTATGCTCACTTTATAGAGGAGGAGACGGAGGCACCAAGCAGTGACAGAACTGCCTGAGGATGCAATGCTAATAACCAGCAAAAACAGAAATCTATCTAGATAAGAGATACCCAAGAGCCTGTGCTTTCTACCACACTACTGTTTAACTTTCTCCCAACACAAACGTTGCATTTGTGGAAATGGGCATTCGTGTAGGGAGGTGGAAACGGTCGGCTGGATGGAGAGTCCCTCTGCTCAGACTCTTGAAAGACAAATCCAAAAGACAGACCCAGGTAGGTACCAAGGTAGGTGAGACAAGCAGCAAAGGTCTGAAAATCCCAAGAACCACACCAATGCACCTCAGTCTCTGGCCAGTGGGCAAGGATGCTGAACTTCAGAGAGAACCCTCGGCCCTAAACTAGCATCTAAGAGACAGTTCTTGGGTGGTATTATCCCTACTAGACAAGGACTGGCGTGAGGACTAAGACACGGCAAAACAGTCACATATGAGTAGCTTCTCTCCGTGTCTGTTTTTCGAAAGGGAGAGAGGGAGAGAGAAAGATATCTTCCATACACTAGTTCTCTCCCCCAAATGGCCACAATGACTAGGGCTGGGCCAGGCTGAAGCCAGGAGCCTGGAACTCATCCAGGTCTCCCATACAGGTGGCAGGGGCCCAAGTACTCAGGCCATCCTCCACTGTCTTCCCAGGCATGTTAGCAGGAAGCTGGATTGGAAACAGAGCAGCTGGGACTCTAACTGGCATTCTGATATGGGATGCTGGCATCACATAGGCCTCACAGGCAGTGGCTTAACTCATTGTGCCACAATGCCAGCCCCTCTCAGTGTTTTAAAGAGAATGATTTTGAGGCTGCCACACAGGTTCTTTCTCTGTGCCTAGAATGCTCATACTACCTCCTCCTCTCTCTAGAAATCCCTGATCACCACACAGGACTCCTCTGGGATGCAATCCTGAGAATTCCCAGAGTTATTCCTTTGTCTTTTATATTCCCCCACTACTACATCAGTTACTCCCCTGAAAAGCAATCCTGAGCATTTCAAGGCACAGTAATCATTTTGTTTTATTATTTCCAGTTAAAATTAAATCAGGCTGTTAGTCTTTATTCTTCAGAAAAGTCAAGATGCCACTACCATGCAATAAATGCACTTCTTTTTCTTCCTAAAACCATCTAAGAAAAGTAAGCTGATGGGAAGTCAAAAAACCAGGACCAGGATCATGACTGTTGCTTTTTCAGGGGCTTGATATCGCTCTTGCTCCAGGAGCAATTAAAGATGCTCTCCTGATTGGACTTATTGCACTGACTCCACAGGTGCTAGCAATATTCAGAAAATTACAGTGCTGGGGCCGGCACCATGGTACAGTGGGTTAAGCTACCACCTGCAGCACCGACATCCCATATGGAGTCATGGCTGCTCCACTTCCAATCTAGCTCCCTGCTAATGTGTCTAGGAAAGCAGTGGAAGATGGCCCAAATCTGTAGGCCCCTACACCCACATGGGAGACTCAATGAAGCTCCTGGCTTTGGCCTGGCCCAATCCCAGCCACTGCAGCCATTTGGGGAGTGGATGGAAGATCTCTCTCTCTCTCTCTCTCTGTAACTCTACCTTACAAATAAATAAAATAAATCTTAAAACAACAATAACAAAAAATACTTACAGTGCTGTGTCTAGCCTCCATGTATGACTTGCCCACACGTTCAGGTCACCAAGACAGGATTAGAGAACTGGAACTTTCCGCCCCATCCTCAACCTCTGGGAAGGCTAAATTGGCCAATGATGTTGTCAATCCTGCCTACATAATGAAACTTGAAAACCCAAAAGGACAGTGTTCAGAGAACTTAGGTGAACATGTAGAAGGTCCTGGAGGGCGGTGTCCACTCCCTCATGCCTCACTCTATCCATCTCTTCCATTGACTGTATCCTTCACACATCAGCAAACATAAGCCAAGTGCTTCCTTCAGTTCTGTGAACCATTCTGGCCAATTAACGAAACTCAAGGTGGGGTGGGTCTTGGAAACGAATTTATAGCTGGTCAATCAGAAGTGTAGGTAATAACCCACTCCTTGCCACTTGTAACTGAAATGGGGGGGCAGTCTTGTGGGACTGAGCCCTTAACTTGCAAGATATCCTGCTGTCTATCTCGAGATAGGTAGTGTTAGAACCGGGTTGAACTGGAGAACACCCAGCTAGTGTCTACTGAAGAACTGCTTGGTGTGTGTGTGTGTAAATACCACCCCCATGTGCCACATCTAATGTCAGAGGTGTTGTGTTTTTGGTGAAGGAGAGCAGGAAAAACAATTCCGTTTTCCTCTTATACCCTTTCCTGACTTGTTAAAGCACTCTGTTTTGGGAACTACTTCTGGTTATGAAAACTGACAACAAACACTCTCTCCTCTAGATGTGGAGTACCAGGTTAAAGTGACACATCACAGAGCCAGACACACTTAAAATTCAAGTCCAGAGAGGAATTTAGCCTAGTGATTAAGATGTTCCCATCCCACATAAGAGTACCTAGGTTAGATCTCTGGCTCCTGACTCCAGCTTTCTGTTAATGCAATCCTTGGGAGGCAGTGGTGATGGCCCAGGGGACTGGTTACTGCCACCCACATGGGAGACCTGGATTAAATTCCCCACTCCAGGCTTCAGCCTAGACTAGCCCAAGCCAGGCCATTACAGACATTAGGAGAGTAAAGCAACAGATTTGAGCTTTCTGTTTTTCTCTCCCTCACTGCCTCTAAAACAAATTAGCAAAAATTTAAAATACTATTTTTTTTTTAAAAATTCAAGTCCATAACCATGAATATCCACCCAAAGCCAGTGAGAGACACTACTGAGTTCCATAACCAAAGTACTTCTTCCTACAGCTTTAGTTTCGTTTATTGCTTCTCATTGCAAATTGTTTCCCTACCCTGAAATTTTTTTCAAAGTTCAGATGAACAATTAACGTCTGACCCTCTAATCCAAAGGTTAGCAGTTTAAGGCAGCAGGCATGCAACACATTCTCAGTTTCCTTGGAACATAGACACACAGCTATTTGTTTAAGCATCTTTTTGTAAATATATTTTCCTTGGAGCACAGACACTCCCCTTTATTATGTACTTTGTGGGGCTGCTTGAGTGCCACAGTGGCACTACTGAGGAGCTGCAACAGGAACCACAGACAGACCAAACCCATTAGTATCCGGCCCTTTACAGAACAAGTTTACATCCTTGCTTGAATTCTTGATCCCTTTAAATCATACTGCATCATTTTATCTTTTCATGCCAGAGTACAAAAAAGACAACCTCTGTATTGTTCTACTTAAAGCTCATGTCTTTAGGTGAAAACAAACCCTGGATCAGGCAGGAGGCCATGGTTTTGCCTCAAGTGTGGTTTCCCCAGAGTGGAAGAGGTAGTCTCACTTTCTAAGACTCCCCCTCCACCCCTTCCACCCCTAGTCCACCACAGGGTACAAGATAACAGTCAAGGAAACTGCTCTATTCCTGGACTAAAACCAGTTAAAATGTACCGTGCATTTCTTGAAAGTAAATATCATTAATCAGTAATGAGCTGGCTATACCATTCAGAAGTTGAATAGTATTTGGCTGCTTACTTCTGAAAGCAAAGTTTCCAGAGACACAGGATCCATCTTGCTATAGACATTCCAGAGATTCAAGCTCACATCCTGTAACTGCAGAAGGGCAAAAACATTGAAATAATTAAGTCAATATCACCAGGACAATCAGAATTATTTTCTGATGTTCAGAAATAATTTGGTTTAAATGCAGCATTAGACTAGATCAATTTTTTCATCAATTATATTAGAACCTATACATACTAATGCTTTCCCATTCAAGGGAACTACTATTCCAGAACCTTTGGTACATCCTTTATGTTCAAGATTGGCATATACATATTTTTACACGTTCATACATACACACACACACACAGTTATTCTATACTTTTGCCTTTAAGATAAAATTCTAATCAAGATAATATATGCCTATGGTTAATAATACAAAGAACTTATAATAACAAATTTTGACCTCTTACTCCAACCTTTCATAAACTCCACTAGTGTCACCCCTCAGTATTACTATTTCTTGATCTACCAATTTAGAAATTACGACATATGGCAAAGCTGTAGCTTTTCTGCACTCATTCTTGATCCTAGTTTTTCTGTACACACACACACACAAATATTTAAAACCTATAACTTGACTATTTGAGCTACGGCAACAATTATTGTTTAAAATATAAAACCATGTAAATATTATTCACCACAGGCTAATTATATACTACTTTTCTATTTGCTGTCTTATTTTTTGTTTTCTTAGAATTACCAGCAGTTTTTTTTTACTTGCATGATTAAAAAAAAAATCCTAAATGTTTTTCTACCTGCTCCACCTCATTTGCTAATATGCTTACTCTAGGGTTTTCAACAGTGACACTACTGATATTTTGGGCCTAAGAGTTATTTCTTGTGCGGGGCTGCCATGGGCACTGCAAGGCACTTGGCTGCATCCTTGGACCTTATCAGTATAATTCCTCTCCCCAGCAAAGGCTAATCAAAAATATTTCCAAACACTGTCAAATGTTGGGGGTAGGGGAGGGCAGATTGAGAACGACTGGTTTAAACATACCAGCTAATCTATCAGTTCCACTCATGTTTCATTCTGTAGCTGTCTGTCATGCAAACTTGCTGCATAGCTACAATGATCACTTTGAGACTTGTCTTAGCTATCATTCTGGAACTCTCAGATGATGGATACCTTTCAAAGGTTTTGCGGGTAGGCAACTGAGTTCCTTATGAATGTGACTTTATGATTTGACGAGGATCTTATGATCCTCCTAAGGCAGGAGCTGGAGCTGGTCTCAGTGGGTCGCAGCAACCATGCGGCTACCACTGTGCTGCTTCCCAGGAAGACTCTAGCTGCAGCTGAGGGGTTAGAAACACAGTCTCGCCAGCACCGCGGCTCAATAGGCTAATCCTCCACCTAGCGGCGCCAGCACACCGGGTTCTAGTCCCGGTCAGGGCACCGGATTCTTTCCCGGTTGCCACTCTTCCAGGCCAGCTCTCTGCTGTGGCCCGGGAAGGCAGTGGAGGATGGCCCAAGTGCTTGGGCCCTGCACCCCATGGGAGACCAGGAGAAGCACCTGGCTCCTGCATTCGGATCAGCGCGGTGCGCGGCCGCAGCACGCCAGCCGTGGCAGCCATTGGAGGGTGAACCAACGGCAAAAGGAAGACCTTTCTCTCTCTCTCTCTCTCACTATACACTCTGTCAAAAAAAAAAAAAAAAAAAAAAGAAAGAAAGAAACAGTCTCTAAAGCCAGACCATGTGGACCTGGCTCCAGTCCTGCCACTCACAAGCTCTGGAACTTCAGATAATACCATTCAACCATTCAGTAAAACAGGAATGTAAAATAGCACCTACTGGGGCCAGCATTGTGGTCTAGCAGGTAAAGCCACTACCTGCAATGCTGGCATACCGTGTGGGCACTGGTTCAAGTCCCAGCTGCTCCACTTCTGATTCGGCTCCCTGCTAATGTGTCTGGGAATGTAGCAGAGCATGGCCCAGGTGCTTGGGACCCCACACCCACATGGGAAACCCAGATGAATTTCTTGGCTCCTGGCTTTGTCCTGGCCTGGTCCAGGCTGTTCTGTCTGTCTCTTCCCCTCTCTCTGTAACTTTGCCTTTCAAATAAATAACATAAATAATTAAAAAAAAAAAAAAAGTACCTACCTCAAACAACCCTCTGTTTTAGAGTTAAATCTGTCAAATCATAGAAAGTGCTTAGAACAGAGTTTGGCATATAGTAGGCACTCTTCAAATGCCTAGTTCATACAATCACAATTATAAATGGACAAGTGTTGGGGCCAGCGCTGTGGTACAGTGGGTTAACACCCTGGCCTAAAGCACCAGCATCCCATATGGGTGCCGGTTCGAGACATGGTTGCTCCACTTCCTGTCCAGCTCTCTGCTATGGCCCGGGAAAGCAGCAGAAGATGGCCCAAGTGTTTGAGCCCCTGCACCCACGTGGGAGACTGGGAAGAAGCTCCTGGCTCCTGGCTTCGGATCGGCACAGCTCCAGCCATTGTGGCCATCTGGGGAGTGAACCATAGGATGGAAGACATCTCTCTCTCTCTGCTTCTCCTCTCTCTGTGTAACTCTGACTTTCAAATAAATAAATAAATCTTTAAAATAAATAAATAAATGGACAAGTGTTTAGCTAGCTATTAAGATGCTGGTTAAGACTACCTGGAGGGATTACCCAGTTCTGGCTCCTGACTCTAGCTTCCTGCCAATGCAGACCCTGGGAAGCAGGGCGACAGCCCAAGTGCTGGGTTCCTGCCACCCACCTGGGAGACTCGGATTGAGTTTCCAGCTTTCAGCTTCAACTTCTCAGCCATGGTATATGAGGACTGAACCAAATGGATGGAAGCTAGCTCCATCTGTCTCTGTGTCTTTCAGAGATTTTAAATTTTAAAAATTTAAAATAGTTGATAAAAATTTAAAACATTAACATCTTTTTGTTTTTAAAGACTTATTTTATTTGAAAGACAAGAGTTAGAGAGAGAGGTAGATCCAGAGAGAGAGAGAGGTCTTCCATCCGCTGGTTCATTCGCCAAATGGCCACAATGGCCAGAGCTAAGCTGATCCGAAGCCAGAAGCCACGAGCTTCTTCCAGGTCTCCCACATGGGTACAGGGGCCCAAGGACTTGGGCCATCTTCTACTGCTTTCCCAGGCCATAGCAGAGAGCTGGATCAGAAGAGGAGCAGCTGGGACTTGAACCAGTGCCCATATGGGATGCGTGCACTGCAGACTGGGGCTTTAACCTGCTGTGCCACAGCACTGGCCCCAACATTAGTATCTTTGTAAAAATGCCAAGCTTCCTGTCTACCTCGTAGCCTGCCTCTTTTTCAAGCCCCTTTTCTGAATTACAAGAGTGTCACATCTGATCAGGGATACCTCCCACAGCTTTGTCGATGTTATGCTACTCATAATCAACGTGAGAATACTGCGGTTTTGGAGAAGAGTGGAGCCCAGGTGGGACGGTGCTCTTTAGCCATGCAACCCAGGCTGCTCTACACTAGCGGGTGTGATGCAGTTCAGCCAGGCAAGCCTGCTCATTTCCTAGGGACACTAGTGCTTCGCAGAAGGAAGGGTGAGAATCAGCCTTGTGCCTTGCTTCTGGATGTCCCACTTACTAACAGAAAGTCCCCATTACCAGCATGGCAATGCTCCCCTTCCCTGGTTTCCTGTGCTGGGAACACGTCACTTCTGTGAAGAGCCTAGAGGCACACAGATGCCTGTGGTGGTACTGCTGAACTATCAGGCCATCCTCCCTAATCTGTACTCTGGACGGACCCCTTTCATTTATTAGTCAACTCCTAGATGCAAGGAATGTACTTGCAAAAGACATTATTCTTGGGGTAGGGGTTTGGGGTTTGGCTGGCAGTTAAGATGCTGGTTAAGACAACTGCATACCACGTCGGAGTACCTGGGCTCCATCCTGGCTCTGTTTCTGATTCTAGTTTCCTGCCAATGCAGACTCTTGAGAAGCAACACTTGATGGCTTAAGTGGTCGGGTCCCTGTCACCTATGTGGAAGACTTGGATTGAATTCCCAGCTCCCGGCTTTGGCCTGGCCCAGCCTTAGTCACTATGAGCATTTAGGGAGTAAATCAGTATAGATTCAATATAGATGGGAGCTCTGTTTGTCGCTGCCTCTCAAAAAAAAAAAAAAAAAAAAAAAAAACTGGCACTTACCACAAAAGCTAACCTCTTCATTCTTCTAGTGTATAGTATTTATATAAAATTCTGTACTCTTTCATTTCTCAATTATAGGATCATATGAGGTATGCACAACAGAAGCTCTGTTCTTGTACCCAAGGACCTACTAGTTCAGGGGCCAGGGGTGAGTGGGAGGGTGGCGAGGCACAGCAATGACAAATCTCTAATCACAGAATGATAAAAGCTGTAAGAGTAAGAATTTAGCCCAGAGTGCAACAGGACCAGAAAGGAAGGACAGCTGACTCAGAGTAGAGAAAGGAGAGAGAAGGATTGACAGGAACAGGAGAACAAGATGCAGGGGGCTAGCCTTAAACGGACGCTAAGTCTTCCAGGTTGCTCCAGGAAAAACTTCCAGTTATCACAGTAATACACACCACTCTGTGCATCCTTCATTAGAATAGTGTAGTCTCACACAGTAATGAGGCATACTGCTTTTCATACCTACCTCGTATTTCATGGTAAAAAATCCATCCCCTCCAATGCCCTCAAGTGCAAAGGCCTGTACAATTGGCCATTTCTCCACCACAAACATATCAAATATCTGCAAGTGACCTACAGGAATGAAATACAACAACACATATCAGATATCACTTGGGATATAACAGTCTCAGGCTGATCTAAAGCGGTCAAATAGGCATCATTTCTCACAAGCATACCAGGAAAATTCAAACCATAAAGTAGTTACATAAGTTCAAATTTCTCTCTATTTTCACATTTATTTTCCTAAGTGACTAAATAAAAAATAAGTAAGTAGCCTATTACATCTGACTTGCATCATTCAGTGGGTATAATTATTAACAGACCCAAATCTGGCTTCTTTTTTAAGAAACATACCCATCAGCTTTCTCAAGAGAAAACTACCAAATTGTTCTTTTCTTGTGTCATTAGGTTTTATGTGGAAGGATTGTTTTTGCTACAATATACACATGTTAAACTTTTTAATTTTTTCCTTTATTTTACCTTCATTTTTGAACCTCACTGTCAGCATTACTTTTTAAATATCTATCCAAATTACTATTTATCAAGAACTTCATCTATATTTTATGCACAATAAGTGATACAGTCTAGACGTCAACAGTGCTAACTCCCCTACCAGTTATTCTACCTGACCACTGGTAGCCAACTGTGTTATTGCAGAAACTTCACAGTTACAAATACAAACTTGGGTGGCAAAGTCCCCCCTGCTTTATCTTTGCTTTTAGTAAAAATGGATCAAGGGGTTTCCCTGTTCAATGCCTCCAAAGAAAGCAGAAATAGACATGTTTGATCTACACAGTATCTAAGCAAGGTTTGCAAATGGCTTGCTGTCAGATACTCACCTTGGGAACTGTAAGGAATGCCGATTCTACTACAGTCTCTAACCATGTCCACGAAGCTGGCAATTTTAAATTCTTCTGCAGCTTCCTCATCTTCATACTAATGAGAGAAATGAAAAGAAAAACAGGTTTTGGTGAGACATCACACAAAGTCTCTTATTTTCTCAATTCTTTTTTTTTTTTTAAGATGTTAGTTATTTATTTATGAGGTAGAATTAGACAAAGAGAAAGATCTTCCATCCAATGGTTCACTCCCCAAATGGCCACAACGGTAGAAGCTGGGCTGATCTGGAGCCAGGAGCCAGGAGCCAGGAGCCAGGAGCCAGGAGCCAGGAGCCAGGAGCCAGGAGCTTCTTCTGGGTCTCCCACACAGGTGCAGGGGCCCAAGCATTTGGGTTATCTTATACTGCTTTTCCACAGCATAAGCAGAGAGCTGGATTGGAAGAGGAGTAGCTGGGGGTCCAGTGCTGTGGTGCAACCAGTTAAAGCCCCAGCCTGCAGCACCGGCATCCCAAATGGGTGCCGGTTCAAGTCCCAGCTGCTCCTCTTCCAATCCAGCTTCCTGCTAATGGGCCTGGGAACCAGCAGATGATGGCTCAAATCCTTGGGACCCTGCACCCACATGGGAGACCCAAAAGAAGCTCCTGGTTCCTGGCTTTGGATCAGCTCAGCTCTGGCCATTGCAGCCATCTGGGGAGTGAACCAGAGGATAGAAGACCTCTCTCTCTTTCTCTCTGTTCCTTTTCTGTAACTCTTATATATATTTAAATATATATTAAATAGGAGCAGCCGGGACACGAACCGACACCCATATGGGATGCTGATGCTGCAAGCAGAGGCTTAGCCTACTAAGCCACAGCATAGGCCCTTTTTTCTGCATTTTGTCAGTTATCCCAAATGGCATTTATAGAGGAGTGTTCTTAAAGGGTGTTTCAAAGTCAATCTATATTTGCTAATCAGAAATACTCACACTGTCATCCCTGAGCCAGTTCTAATATTTAGCCAAGGATATTTGCCAAAATTAATTTGCACCTTTGTAGCAAAGAGCCTTGTTTTTTTTTTTTTTTTTAAGATTTATTTTTATTTATTTGAAAGGCAGAGGCAGAGAGAGAGAGAGAGAGAGAGAGAGGGAGAGGGAGAGGGAGAGGGAGAGGGAGAGGGAGAGGGAGAGGGAGAGGGAGAGGGAGAGGGAGAGGGAGAGGGAGAGGGAGAGGGAGAGGGAGAGGGAGAGAGATCTTCCATCCACTGGTTCACTCCCCAGATGGCTGCAACAGCCGGAGCTGTGCCAATCTGAAGCCAGGAGTCAGAAACTTCTTCCAGGTCTCCCACGTAAGGGCAGGGGCCCAAGGACTTGGGCCTTCTTCTACTGCTTTCCCAGGCCAAAGTAGAGAGCTGGATCAGAAGTGGAGCAGCCGAGACTCGAACTGGTGCCCACATGGGATGCGGGCACTGCAGGCAGCAGTCTTACCCACTACACCACAGTGCCAGCCCTCCACATCTACACTTTCCTTAGAGCATCTCTACGTGCCTATTCCACCTTTTCTCCTCACCTCATTTTCAGTCATGCAGTGGAAGTGCAGATTTCTCCAATGCGCCACAAGCGGTACGAGATAGCGATAGTTCACAGGATTACAGTACAGATGGACGCTGTCTGATTTAATCAGTATAATCACGTCTGTAAGAAAAACAAGTCAACACAGATTGTCAGAGCTTTTCCTTTATCATTTCCTGCTCATATAATTAGTTAAACCATTAAAAATACGTCAGAGACGATGGAACAAAGCTTTAAACGGAGAACTAATGTGTTCAAAGGAATGTAGAACACTCAAGTGTTGACAGCCGGATTTCCTACTCCCCATGCAATGCTCCCACCACCATGGTCCTCTGCTTACAGCAATTTAGACACAAGATAGAGAACAGTCTTCATATACTGAAACATGGTATTCTGCAAAGTTCAACACAGTCAAATTTGTGGTTCTGAAGTTGGCTGTGTACTTCACTGCAGAGATTCATACCAAATGAAAACCCTGAAGTTGAAAGCCACTGAGGCAGGAAAACAGCACCAAATACACCTGGTGGTTTCCCACAGATACCAGCATCTAAGCTCTTGGCTCCTGATTCATCTGATTCAAGGCAACTGTGGGCCCGGACATGCCTGTCAGCTGTGGGAAGGGTTACTGTGTACACTGGTGAACTCTGTTCCCAGGAAAGACTGGGAGGAAGGAAGTACAGGCAGGGGAAAGAGCTTCTATAAATATATCAGCAGCTCCAGACTGGAGGAATAGCCATCAATGTTGGTAGGTCAAGTAAATAAAGCAACCCCAAGGGTACAAATAAATCCAGGTAAACAGAAGGCCGATGGAACGCGGCAGCAATAGTAAAGTATTTGAACACTGAGAATGAAAGCAGTCATATTTTCAGGAGAAAAGCAGAGGCTCTCTTCCCTGACTCCTCTGAGACCGGAGCCAGCCGGCCACCTTCTAACAAGATGAAGCTGGAAGTTGCTGGAGGTGAGACAGGCACAGGAAGGAGGGAAGCACTGAATGCAGCAGGTGTAAGGCAATGCCACACAGTCAAACAGTATGATGGACCACACGTTTTAAAAAACAGATTATGGCGGCTTCTGTTGCAGCCCAGCAGGTAAAGCCGCTGCCTGTGACACCTGTATCCTACATGGATGCCAGTTTGTGTCCTGGCTTCTCCATTGCCAATCCAGCTCCTTATGAATGGCCTGAGAAAAGCAGCAGAAGATGGTCCAAATACTTGGGTCCCTGCCACTCATGTGGGAGACCTGGATGAAGCTCCTAACTCCTGGCTTCAGTCTGACCCAGTGCTGGCCACTGTGGCCATCTAGGGAGTAAATCAGTGGAATGAAGATCTCTCTGTCTTTTCTTCTCTCTCTGTAACTCTGACCTTTAAATAAATAAATAAATCTTTTTAAAAAATTATAAACCCAACAAATACTGACCACAGTTGACCACCTGCTCAGTGACCTCCTGAAATAAGGTTCCATAAGGCTGGCTTTTTTTTTTTTTAATGTATGGAGTAATAAACTTTCACTTTTTTTAAAAGATTTTTTTTTTTTTTGGACAGGCAGAGTGGACAGTGAGAGAGAGAGACAGAGAGAAAGGTCTCCCCTTTGCCGTTGGTTCACCCTCCAATGGCCGCCATTATTTGAAAGGCAGAGTTAGTGAGAGGCAGAGGCAGAGAGAAAGAGAAATATCTTCCACCCACTGGTTCACCCCGCAGATGGTTGCAATGGCCAGTGCTGGACCAGGCTGAAGTCAGGAGCTTCATCTGTGTCTCCAATATTGTTGCGGGGGCCAAGGACTTGGGCCATCTTCCACCACTTACAGAGCAAGGGGCTGGATTCGAAACAGACCAGCCAGGACTTGAACCAGTGCCCATATAGGATGCCGACATTGCAAGTGGCGGCCTAACCCATTATACCACAATGCCAGGCCCTATGAAGTATTTTTTTTCTAAAATAAATCCCTTATGTTGGCTTTTTTGTCTTCTCATATAACTAGAGACTGAAACACAGAAGCATAAATCTGGTAATATCAGCTTCTAACCTCTTGGATCTTAAAATAAATTTATGAATTTGGAGGGAAATGCTCATTTTCCAAGTATCCATGGTGTCAAATAACAGGATGAAAACAAAGATAAGCAAACTATCCCTTTCAGCATTTAAACTATTCCCTTAATTTTGGTACTGTAATATCCTTAATAACCTTGGATGCAATGAAATATGTGGCCGGTATGAGCTGCCAAATTAATTCTTTCCAAACCAGTAGATGCTGTACAGTATAAGGGGAAAACATTTTAAAGCAAATCTGAAACCAAACTTGAATTGAAAAAAAAAAAAAAAATTGAAGGAGCAATTTCTCTTTCTGCAGTTCCTAATAAAAAAGAAAGCTTTTATCAATCTACTATGACAAACAAGAGTTTTTACATACACTAGAATTGGGTTTTTCAATCTCGAGTTTGGGGGGTTGTCCTGGGCATTCTGAGATCCTTAGCAGCACTGCTGGCCTCTACCCACTAGATGCCAGCAGCACCCTGTGCAGTTGCGACAATCAAAAATGTCTTCAGATACTGCCAAATGTTCTCTGGAGGACTAAACTGATCACTATACTCAAGATTATTTCACGTCACACATTTGCTTTCTTGCCTCCCCAGCTGCCTCACAAGAGCTGTCTGTTTTTTGTCCATTCCTGTGTCTCTTGACCCATCTGGCAGACAAGTCATGATGCTAAGTATGTGATATCAGAGATAGCTCCTGGGCAGCAGTCCATAGTAGCATCAACACAGGCGGAGTGTCTCCAGGCTGCGGAAAGGGGAATGTAAACAGAAAGCCTGCATTGTACTCACAGACATCGTCATGAATTAAAGTCACATCGAAAACAATTCCCAAAGACAGCAGGATAAAGAGTCTTTGTCTCTCAGCTGAAGATCCACATGAAGTGTTCCTTGTAGGAGCAGCCTGCAGGCTCACCCTCATCTCACAACTGAAAGTGCTTTCACAAGACAATAGCACATAATCCGAACCTTCAGCCCATATAGGCAGTGGGAAACGGGGTGGGCGTTTAACCCAGTGGTTGAGACGCTGGTTAGGATGCTCATGTCCACATCAGAATACCTAGGTTCAACACTCAGCCCTGGCTCTGATTAGTTTCTTGCTAATGCAGACCCTGGGAGGCAGGTGATGGCTCACGTAGTTGGGTCCTTGTCACCCACACGGGAGACATGGAATGAATTCTAGCTTCCAGGCTTTGGCCCAGCCCAGCCCAGCCCAGTCCACTGCAGGCATCTGAGGAGTGAACCAGAAGATGGGCGCTCTGTCTGCCTCACAAATTTTAAAAAAAAATGTAAAAGGAAAATTATTACCTTGCTAAAAAGAGATAAAATTGAATACCGATGTTTAGTTTTTTCCCTAAATCTGATTTGCCAATAAATATATTCTGAAAACTACTTGTTGGTAGTTTCTTATTATCTAGCTACTGAACAAGAGGAGTATATTACTTATCTATTAGCAAAGAATAAATGCTGCTTTCCATTTTTAAAAAAGATGTATTTATTTATTTATTTGAAAGGCAGAGTGACAGAGAAGGGAGGAGGGGGCAGGGAGGAGAGGGGAATGGAAGAAGGGAGTGAGGGAAGGAGAGAGAAAAAGAGAGATACCAAGATCTTCCATGCACTGGTTCACTCTCCAAATGCCTACAACAGCCAGGGCTAAAGCCAGGAGCCAAGAACCTCATCTGAGTCTCCCATAGAGGTGGCAGGAACCCATGCACTTGGGCCATCATCCACTGTCTCCCAGGCACATTAACAGAAAGCTGTGTTGGAAGCATGGAGCAGCCGCGCCTCAAACTGGCACTCTAACATGAGCTGTAGGCATCCCAAGCAGCAGCCATCCCTGTTTTCATTATTAAAAAGGCAAAAAACTTACTGTGGCTTTCGGCGAGTTTATATTTGATGATATTTTATAATTTTTTTTTAAAAAGCATGAAATAAAGATCCAAAGAAATAAGCACCTATTCCTCTCTCAACCAGAATTTATAAATATATACTTACCATCTAGAACTTCTTCAGAAAATCCCGTTATCTCAAAATCACAGATATTCTGATTGTACAAACCAAACAGAAGATAATTTGCCAGCTCTCTGCAGCCTTCATTATACCTGCTATCAATTCCTGCAAGGCAAAGAAAGTTCTGGTCAGAAAAACTCTGATGGCAAGTTAAAGGCAGCAGCTCAGATCAGTTGGTTTGTTTTTGTTTTTGTTTTTGTTTTTAGATATTATTTGTTTGAAAGACAGAGTTACAGAGAGGCAGAGGCAGAGAAAGAGATCTTCCATCCACTGGTTCACCCCCAAATGGCTACAATGGCTGAAGCTAGGCCAACCTGAAGCCAAGAGCCAGGAATTTCTTCCGGGTTTCCCATGTGGGTGCAGGGGCCCAAGGAACTGAGTCATCTCATATTGCTTTCCCAGGCCATAGCAGAGAGCTGGAATGGAAGAGGAACAGCCGGGTCTTGAACTGGTGCCCTTACGGGATGCTGGCACTGCAGGCAGCGGCTTTCCCCGCTTTGCCACAGCACCGGCCCCTCAGACCATAAACCAAACTAAGTAACTCTGTGAAAGAAACAGGCCCCAACATCAAGGACTCTTACCTGGATTCCAAGAACATTTTGCTGATACAATCAGTCTTGACTACTGAGGTTAATTTTTTAATAAATCCTCTCCATTTAAAAAATATTTGAGAGGCAGAGACACAGAGAGTGAGACAGACAGACAGACAAAGGGAGCTCCCATCTGCTGGTTCATTTCCTAAATGGTTCATTTCCCAAATGCCTGCAATAGCCAGGGCTGGGCCAGGTCAAAGCTGGGAGCTCAATCCAGGCTTGCCACGTGGGTAGCAGTGACTCAACTGCTTGAGCTATTACTTGCTGTCTCCCAGGATATGTGTCAGCTGTTAGCAGAGCCAGGACAAACTCAGGTGCCCTGACATGGGACATAACTGGTGTCTTAACTGCCAGGCCAAACACCTGTCCTGAAGTTGTTAATTTCCGAAGGGTAATTCCCAAGGAATTTATGCCAACATTCTATAAAACCAGAAAACACTGAACGAATCCTTTCATGGCTTGTTAAAGATTTTGGAATATGGAGTGGGTGTTTGGCCATGCATTTAAGATGCCAACTGGGACCCCTGTGTGTTATATTAGAGTACCTAGATTCTAGTCCTGGCTCTACTCTCAACTCCAGCTTGCTGCTGATGGCTTGAGTGGTTAGGTCCTTGCCATCAGCTTGGGGGACCTGGATTCAGTTCCCAGCTCCCAATTTTGGCCTGGCCCAGCCTCAGACATTGTGGGCATTTGGGGAGTGGACCAGCAGATGAGAATGCTCTCCTCTTCTTATCTTCCTCTCTCAGTCTCTTTCTCCATCTCTGTCTCTCAAATAATAAAAATCTTTTTTAAAAAGATCTTGAAAGAATTTTAGCTGGCCTAAGAATAGAGGTAAAAAGAACATTAACTTCTTGGGATTTCTATCAGAACAGGGGGATTAAATAAAGGCAGGTTAAGGTGGTATGAAAAAGACCCAAAGATATGACGACAACAAGTGAATTGAACCACAAACACTCGTTGTTTCACAATCATAAACTTCAGGTGCAAGGGCTACTAGCACTGTAACTGTATACTGTGGTGCAGTGGTGACTGTGCCTGCACAGGGCCCCCATGAAGCTTATGCTCTAGTGGGCTGGGTCAGAAACATATGAAAAGGAAATCAAATACTGTCTTCACTACTGCCCTTCAGTGCCTCAGCTACATACAGTACCTGGTTCCTGGGTGTCTGTGAAGTTTCAGAGCTATGGTTCTGGGCAAGAGTGAAGTATCAAGGGCAGGAGGTAAACCTGTCTGTCTGAGGATAAGAAGGGGTTAGGATAAAAGGAGCTCCAAGAATGCTCTCATCCAACTTCATTAAAATAGCAATATATGGGGCTGGTGCTGTGGTATAGTGGGTAATCTGCTGCCTGCAGTGCCAACATTCCATAAGGGCGCTGGTTCAAGTCCCAGCTGCTCCACTTCCGATCCAGCTCTCTGCTATGGCTAGGAAAGCAGTAGAAGATGGCCCAAGTCCTTGGGCCCCTGAACCCATGTAGGAAGACCCGGAGGAAGCTCCTGGCTCCTGGCTTTGGATCAGGGCAGCTCTGGCCGTTTGTGGCCATTTGGGGAGTGAACCAGCGGAAGGAAGATCTCTCTTTTTCTCTCTCTGCCTCTGCCTCTCTGTAACTCTGCCTTTCAAATAAAGAAATTAAAAGAAAAAAGAAAAAAGAAAAGCAGACATTATAAAAAATAGCAACATATTTCAGGGGAGTAAGAGTCAGGAGAAGTATACCAGCTGACTGTTTATCTCACCATATTATTAATATCTTCCTGTGACAAGAAGCCAAGTTGTTCCAATCTGTTAAAAGCACTGACCCAGGTGCTAGCACTGTGGCATAACAGGCTAAGCCTCCACAATATGGGCGCCAGTTCATGTTCTGCCTGCTCCTCTTCTGATCCAGCTCTCTGCTAGGGCCTGGAAAAGCAGTGAAAGGTGGCCCAAGTGGTTGGGCCTCTGCACCTGTGTGGGAGACCCAGAAGAAGCTCCTGACTTCAGACTAGCACAGCTCTGGCCATTGCAGCTGTCTGGTGAGTGAACCGGCAGATGGAGGACCTCTCTCTCTTTCTGTCTCCCTCTCTGTGTCTGTAACTCTCTCTCTCAAGTAAATAAAATCTTAAAAAAAAAAAAAAAGAAGAAGAAGAAGAAAAGCACTGACCTAGGATGCAGAGGATGCCATCAGGCTGAGACTTGCTGCTCTGGGTCAGGATACTCTGAACTCGGCGGAGTCGGCTGCAGCTGCAATAGGAACAGAAAACAATTCCCTGAGTTCCTGCACAGCCCAGGAGAAGAGCGGCATCTTGTGTGAGAATTCCATGATTAAGGTGTGAAGAAGAGGAATGACTTAACCAGGAGTGGACATTGCGTAGCTCTGGTATCAGTACCATGGGAATGCATTGGGAAGGCTTCCTTTCTAGTCTGTTTTCTGGAACAGACTGTTCAGAACCGGTCTGAAGACTAAGTCTGAACTTCTGACTACAAACTGATGGTCAGGAGCTCTCTGGTCCCCTGCAGGTCAGTGATGGAGAGGACTAACTCAGCAGTGGCCTCCAGGAAATTTCAATGCCATCTTATTTTTTGAGGATTTGTGAAGCAGAGTTTCTACACTGATTTGCCCTTATTATGGTCTTCATGAGTCTGACTCAAAACCAAAAGCAAACAAAAAGCAAACACAAAAACGAAGATTTGTTTGAGAGCCTAGATGAAGCCTCACAGCTATCCTCAAGAGCATCAGCAGAGGAAAACTGCGCCCATCTGTGTGCAGATCTTAGTCCTTCAGCCACGGTTCTCCTCTTGCCCCCAAGCGAAATGTGAGAAGAGGCACTCCCAGACACTGACATATCCAGGACCCCACTCTCAGAACACCTAGTCCTCTTCCTCCCCAGTATCCTCTATTTCCAGCCCCAGAGGGGATCCTACCACCACCAGTCATTCCCTAATACTCCAGATAGTAATCTCTTCCCTACATTGAGCAGAATCCCAGCCCTCCACATCGTTAACTAAGATCTTTCACAAACCAACTGTATCAACTGTTCCATCCACCACAGTCAGACTTCACGGCCACCCTAACTGAACCTGCTGCAGTACACTGCCCTACACCCAGCTACGCAACACTACATTCTCAGATTCCTTTTCCTTTTTGGATTCTTCTTAGTGTTCCCATGCCCCAACTCATTCAGGTTCAAGGTTTGGAAGCAGCAGGACAAAAATAGCAAGAAAATTAAAGAAGAAACTTCTTTCCCTGGGAAATGGTTAATGTCCGCCTTCCCTTACTTTTTCATGTTTCATAGAAGCTTGATCTCATGATCACTTCCTGCACTAGGAATATTTCATCAAGTTGGTCCCTGGCTCATTTCCCAATCCATCTAGACAGTAGGCTGAGTGACTGCCAAGGTTACTAAGAGCTCTTTGGTTTTCAAACTTAAAACCAGCCAGTGACAAAAGCATGAATAGGCCATGTGACCAAGAAACAAGTAACTCCCCCACTACTGCTGTAGAAAGCCAAGATAATACTGAAAACAGTTTCTTTTTTCACAAGCATCTTGACTAAATAAAGAGGAAGCAAACAAAATACAGACAGATACTCCTCTTCCCAGAGTAAAAATTATCCTGGTTAGTGTTTCTTATTTTGTCAAATGGGTAAAATTAAATTCAGTTATTTTTCCTTTGTACATTTTCTTGCTTCCCAAATTCAATTTTTAAAATTAATGTATTTATTTTAAAAATTTATTTGAAAAGCAGAGTGACAGAGATATCTTCCATCTGCTGGTTTACTCCCCAGTTGCCTGCAACAGCCAAGGCTGGGCCAGAACAAAGCCAGGAGTCCTGAATTCCACCCAACTCTTTCATGTACTGGAGCCTTAATCTTTGCTTCCCAGGATGCACATTAGCAGGAAGTTGGATAAGAAGTGGAGGAGCTGGGACTTGGAGAAGGGGATGCAGGCATCTCACATGGCAGTTTAACCACTGTGCTACGATGGGTTGTTTTGAACATAAGCTACCATTTGTCACCAAACCATGAAATGTGTCATAGAACTATTTACCTTTTAATTAAAGTGGGGGGAAACCCCAATAAAAGAAAACTACGATCACCTACCCATATTTCCAGATCTCAGAATTAATCATTGTTAATATTTCGGGATATTTTTATTTTTATCTACATAAGTGCTTTTTTGAATTATGTAAAATATTAACCTTTTTTGAGGAAAAAGTAAAATATTACATACAAAGCTAAAGTCTTTATTCTTCTGAACTGAGACCAGTCCATTTAACGGAGACTTTAAACATACACCAAACCTGAGCATTGAACTGGGCTACTGGTTGAATGGCCTGCTGTCCCCCACGACTTCACAAAGTCCTGTCTTTAGAAGACATATAGACACAGCAGAGCCAGTAATACAACTTAGGTAAAATATGCTGTTTTCCTACTGTATTTCTGATATTACTTGTATTCAGACTCAGAATTTAGACATGACGGATGACCACATGAGGAAACCAAGATCTAACCACTCAGTTTCCCCAAGATCACAAGACCTAAGCCACCAAGCATTTTGAACTTTTTCTTTCTGCTACACCTGAGTGTTTTCCTGACAATACAGTTAGCCACAGGTATAATACTTATGAATTCTAAACAATCATCTCCTCTCTTCCATATTATATATACTAATTAACTTACTGCTTACTGCTTTTATAACAATTGCTATATAAACATCCAAGTATGTTTTCTTGTCTGTATCTGATTATCCAGGATCCCTAGAGAGAAAAAAAAGTGGAAAAAAAATAATTTTTTAAAACCTGGCTCCATAGAGGGGGGGATTGAAAATAAAGATTTACCTGTTTTTTCCTCCATAATTTGCACTTTTCTATTTTGAAAACTGAACAAAATACTAGTACAAGGGGAACTTTAAAAGTTCATGCAAAAGTAAAATTAAAAGTATACATTAAAAGTATATATTTATATTGCTGCAAAAACATTTTAGAAATCATAGTTTTGAAATAAATTTTTATACTAAAATAAACATACTTTTAATTCAATTTTCCCAGCAACTTTTTTTTCCCCAAAGACTTACTTATTTATTTGAAAGATGGAGTTACAGAGAAGGAAATGCAGAGACAAAGAGAGAGAATCTTCCATCCACTGGTTCACTCCCCAAATGGCCACAATGGCCAGAGCTGGGCCAGACAGAAGCCAGGAGCTTCATCTGGGTCTCCCAAGTGGGTATAGGGAGCCCAACCACTTGGGCCATCTTCTGCTGCTTTCCCAGGTGCCTTAGCTGGGATCTGGATCAGAAGTGGAGCAATGGGGACAAGAACCAGTGCCCATATGGGATGCCAGCACTGCAGGTGGTAGCTTAACCCACTATACCACAACACTGACACCCCCTTCCTATCAACTTTTAAAGATCCTCTAATATATATACTTTTTTAATTTATTTGACAGATAGAGTTAGACAGTGAGAGAGAGAGACAGAGAGAAAGGTCTTCCTTCCGCTGGTTCACTCCCCAAATGGCCACCACGGCCGGCGCTGCGCCGATCCGAAGCCAGGAGCCAGGTGCCTTCCTCCTGGTCTCCCATGCGGGTGCAGGAGCCCAAGGACTTGGGCCATCCTCTACTGCCCTCCTGGGCTACAGCAGAGAGCTGGACTGGAAGAGGAGCAACTGGGACTAGAACCCGGCGCCCACCTCTAATATATTTTCTTTATATTCTGTATGTTTTGTGTTTTAAATGCTTTACCAAGTGAACCTTCATACAGTCTGATGTAGGGACAGGCATTTGGTCTAGCAGTTAAGACACTAGTTATGATGCCCATAACTCACACTGGAGTGCCTGGGTTTGAGTCTCAGCTCCTGTTCCCAATTCCATTTTCCTGCTAATGAGCACCTTGGGAAGCAGAAGGTGGTGATTCAAGTAGTTGGGTCCCTGCTGCCCACATGGGAGACTTTGATGGAGATCCCCTGGCCCTGGCTTTGGCCTGGCCTAGAGCCAGACATTGTAGGTAGGAATCTGGGAGGTGAACCAGCAGACCAGAGCTCACTCACTGTTTCTGTCTCCATTTCTACCTATCCACCTACTTCCTCTCTGCTCTGATGTCTCTGTCTCTCAAATAAACAATTTTTTTTCATCAAGGAAAAAAACTGATATGAAAAATTTGGTTTGAACCTCTCAGTAATATATAGTTTGGATGGTTTTCTGTGGGGAATTATTTGATTTCACATAAACAAAATCATGATATGTTAACTGTTTTGCAACATGCTTCTTTCAAAAAATATTTATTTATTTGAAAGACAGAGTTATAGAGAGATAGAAACAGAGAGAGAGGTCTTTCATCCAGTGGTTTACTCCCCAGATGGCCGCAACGACTGGAGCTGAGCCAATCCAGAGCCAGGAGCCAGAAGCTTCTTCCAGGTCTCCTATGTGGGTGCAGGGGCACAAGAACTTGGGCCATCCTCTGCTGCTTTCCCAGTAGAGGAGCTGGGACTCGAACCAGCTCCCTTATGGGAGGCCAGGGCTTTAACCTGCTGCACCACAATGCCAGCCCCTATAACATGCTTTTTAAAAATTATTTCCTCCTCTCCTGTTTTATATCCTTTGTCAGGTTTTATTTTTTATTTATCAAATAGGTCTTCCATACTCTTATTAGATTGACTCCTAAGTATTTTATAGTTTTTGTTCTTATTCTGAATACCATCTTGAGTATACTACATTTTTCAAAGAACTTGCTTAACTCTAGTTCTAATGGGCTTGTCTATTATAAGTCTTCCAAGTATGAATTTTAGCAGTTTTACCTGTTGCTTTCACTATCTGCAGATTTTAACCCAACTCATTAACTTACCAAGTTTTGACGGCTCATCACTGTGTGCCAGGCACCATTTATAGCACTGGAGATTTCTCAATGACTGTACAGGTAAAAATTCCTGGGACAAGAATCCTAGAACTTTTTTTTTTTTTTTTTTTTTTTTTTTTTTTTTTTTTTTGACAGGCAGAGTGGACAGTGAGAGAGAGAGAGACAGAGAGAAAGGTCTTCCTTTTGCCGTTGGTTCACCCTCCAATGGCCGCCGCTGCAGCCGGCGCACCGCGCTGATCCGATCGCAGGAGCCAGGATCCAGGTGCTTTTCCTGGTCTCCCATGGGGTGCAGGGCCCAAGCACCTGGGCCATCCTCCACTGCACTCCCTGGCCATAGCAGAGAGCTGGCCTGGAAGAGGGGCAACCGGGACAGAATCCGGTGCCCCGACCGGGACTAGAACCCGGTGTGCCGGCGCCGCAAGGTGGAGGATTAGCCTATTGAGCCACGGCACCGGCTTTTTTTTTTTTTTAAGATTTATTTTATTTATTTGCAAGGCAGAGATACAGAGTAGGGGAAGAGACAGAGACAGAGAGAAAGATCTTTCACATATACTAGTTCACTCCCCAAATAGCTGCAAAAGCCAGCTTTGGGTCAGGCTGGTGCCAGAAGCCAAGAACTCCTTCCAGGTCTCTCATACAGGAAGCAAGTGCCCAAGTACTTAGGCCATCTTCCTCTGCTTTCCCAGGTGCATCAGGAGGGAGCTGGATCAGAAGTGGAGCAGCTGGGACTCAAACCCGGGCTCATATGGATGCTGGTGTCACAGGCAGCAGCTTAAACTGCTGTGCCACAATGGTGATCCCCCAGAACTTACATTTTAATGGAGGAGGTGGGAGAAATGAATAAAATAAATAAGCAAAATACATTTCCCATTGGTGATAACTAGAAAGGGTGTGAGTCCTGGGAGAAGAGTAGATTGTGGTTTTTAACTAGATGGGAAAGACCCCCCCTGAGAGTATGTTTACAGGGAGAAAAGAAGTGAGTGCACAAGCAATGCAGCAAGTGCAGAAGTCCTGCAGTGGCAGCGTCCAAACCCACCTGCTTGCAGCAGAGTAAACGAGGAAGAGAGCAGGAGACGAAATAAAAAAAAAGTGCACGAGTTTAGGGACAAATTAGTTCAGCTCTCACAAGTGATGCTTTGAGCTTTCACTCATAGTGTTCTCAAAAGAAGACGACTTACTGAAACGACTTAACATTTTATTAACATCATGCTATATGCGGTGTTGAAACAGACTTAAAGGGGTCAAGAGTTGAACCTGGAAGACCAATTAAGAGTCTACCACCATAATCCAGGTTATAGGTTTATTTGTTTGTTTATCTTACTATATTGGCCAGTACCTCATTATGTTAGCTGGTTTAAATCAGGAATGAGTGTCAAATTTTAGGCAGATGTGTTTTGGGGGCATCTAATAGTCTACTCATTTTGTTAATAGATTTCCTAATAATGAACAACTCTTGCACTTCTAGGATAAACCCTATGTATGTATGAAGTGGTACTGGTATTTTATCACACTTCTAGATTCAATATACTGTTGTTCTATTTAGGATTTTTGCATGTGTAGCTTTCCTTTGTACTTTTCCAAAGTAAGCACCAGGCTTATGGATCCTGCAGAATGAGTGTGCAAGCTGTGAGGTATACAAGTATGCCCCACTTGGCATGTTTCTCAACTCTATCCCCGCTGGAAACATCCTGTGTTCCCTCCTGGCCAGTGTCCTACCATGATCTATCCAGCGGCAAGCCAGGTCAACTGGAATTCTTCCCAGGGACATCTCATTTTATTCTCAGCTATGTATGTATGTATGTATTTGAGAAAGAGAGAGAGAGATCAATCTCATTAACTGGTTCTGCACATTAGCAGGATACAGAAGAGGAACCGGGACTCAAATGCAGCCACTCGATACGGGATGCTGGTGACCAAAGTGGAATGTGAACTACTGTGCCAAACACTTGCCTCTGGATGTCTCATTTTAGAGGTAGAAAAGAAATGGCTTTTAAGGTCGAGGTACAGGAAAAATGTAGCCTGGTGCTGCAGCAGCCATCCCCCCTGCTTCAGGAAATGCATGTTCACAGAACACACAGCCAGGTGGTGAGAAACAGCAGTGAGAGACAGCAAGGACAGAGGCAACTGTTTAGAGAGCAACCTTGGTTCCAACAACTGGCCTGTTCTCCTCTAGACAGATATATTTTGCATAAAAAATAAACTCTAAAACTAACCCTGAAGCCTTTTAGTTCATGCTGCTCTTCCTACAAGTCTGCCTCTCTACCACCCTTTCCAGCCCTATAAGTCAATTTACTTAAATCCTTTGAGTTGGGTTTTGTTATTTGCAACACAAAGCATTCTTAATACAAATCAATCCCAGGACATGTTTAGGGTTGAAGCACACTGATGTCTACACTTATTTGGAGAAGCATTAAAAACAGGATGGATACAGAACTGGCGTTGTGGTGTAACAGGTAAAGCTGCTGCCTGTGATGCCAGCATTCCATATGGCAATGGTTCGTGTCCTGGCTGCTCCACTTCTAATCCAGCTCCTTGCTAATTCGCCCAGGAAAGCAGCCCAAGATGGCCCAAGTGCTTGGGCCACTGCCTCCCACAAGGGAGACCTGAATAAAGCTCCTGGCTTCAGCCTGGCTCAGCCTTGGCCATTGTGGCCACTTGGGGAGTGAACTAGCAGATGGAAGACTCTCTCTGTCTCTAATTCTGCTTTGCAAATAAATCAATCTTAAAACACACACACACACACACACACACACACACAGTATGGATTGAAAGACAGATATATGATAAAGCAAATGACTAATCCTTTCACGTTTTCTGTCTTTTGAAAATTTTCATAAGAAGATGTTGGAGGTCAACAGCAGGAGTAATAAAAATCTTATCAGCACTAATCTGGACTTCAGATACTGATTAACAGGAGATTACCATAGAACTGCTATGGATTTAAGAAACCTGGCCAGGGCTGGCATTGTGGCACAGTGGGTTAAGCCAACAGCTACAGAACAAGCATCCCACATAAGTGCAGGGTCAGTCCCAGCTGCTTCACTTCTGAACCAGCTCTCTGCTTCTGTGCCTTGGAGGACAGTCAAAGATGGGACCCTGCCACCCAGACAGAAGACCCAGAAGGCGTTTCAGTCTCTTGGCTTCAGTATGGCCAAGTTCCAGCCTTTGCAGTTGTTTGGGGAGTGGACCAGTGGATGGAAGATCCTTCTCTCTGTCCCTCTCTGTAACTCTGCCTTTCAAATAAATAAATAAATAATTCTTTTGTTAAACAAAGAAAGAAACCTAGTCTTACATTAAAGCAGCAACTGTATCTCCCTTCGCAGAACTAGAGAACTGCAAAAAAGGCAGGATGGGTGGTAAGGAAATGGCACTGATGTCTTTGCTAGAGCAACAATCTACAATGGAAAGAAAAGCCAAGGTTCTGATGTCATAGCTAATACATGGTTAATCTGACCATAAGTGACTCAACTGAAGAGACACACACAAGCAGGATTTGACTGAAGAATGGGTTGCTACTATTTAACTGTTCGGTGACTTTCATTCTCTCCCAGAATGAGCCAGTGGTCATCAGAAACAACACAACACTGATTCCACACAGCTACCTCCCTGTGGCAAACAAAGAGCTACCTAATCTATATCCATTCTTCCCTTACTTCTTACCAATAGTATACCAGTTTAATTTGGGGCAGCAATAGGGCCAGTTCCATGGCTTCCAGAGCTGACCAATGAGATATATGCAGAAGTTACTATTGGAAGCTTCCATGGAAGTTTTTTCAAAGGGAACTGACAACTAGGAAGAACGTCCCTTCCCTTTCCCCTTCTTGCCTGACGTGATGGCTGAAATTCCTGCAACCATTTGGTGACCACAGAGCTACTGTGAAGATAGAAGTCCCCTGCCAAAGAGAGCAAAATACAAACACAGAAGAGGCCTGGTACCCTGATCGCTGTATATCAGGCCTGTTCTCCCCTACATATGCATCTTTTGCAAAAGGGAATTAACCCTAAAGTTAAGCCATTATTGTCAAACATATTTTACCAGCCCCCAAGTGTAGTTCCCACCTGATAGGCCACCTTATCCAAAATGGTTAAAATTCATGCCCAGTTGCAATTTGTATCTATACCTACTTCATGAAGTGGGATACATCAGATACTCTACAAATTAAATTCAAGAACTTCAGTGGATGCTACCCACCACAAATGGAAAATGTTATCTGGAAGTCTGTTTACTATATGCCAAGGATAACAACATCTTATTTTCCATTTTCTTCCTTTTCTCTGAGCATTTCCTCACACAATCTGCTCTTTGTTAAGTCAGCTTCACAAGTCTTCATTCATAACGAATCCACAATTACTTTCCCTCACTTCTTTGACTACTAAAAGCATGCCAAATCTACATGCAATGTGGAATCTGAGATTGGATCTTAGAATACAAAAAAGTGGAAAACTAGGGAAATTCAAATAAAGTCTACACCACTAAACTCTAAGTAAATTAAAGTGTTATGCCACAATTAATTTCTTTGTTTTGAGAAGAAGCCCAGATGAAGTGTTCATTAGAAGAGCACTCACTAGATTTGCAACTCATCTATCAACCTGAAATTTTTTCAAAATAAGTTAAAAACAAAAAGCATGCCAATTAAGTTGCTGTTTCTCGAAACTATGGCTCAAAATCACAAATAATAGCTTTAGCTATTCAGGTTGCAAATCTTGTTTATTTTCCCCCATCTTTTTTTTTTTTTTTTTTGACAGGCAGAGTGGACAGTGAGAGAGAGAGACAGAGAGAAAGGTCTTCCTTTTTGCCGTTGGTTCACCCTCCAATGGCCGCCGCGGCCGGCGCATTGCGCTAATCCAAAGCCAGGAGCCAGGTGCTTCTCCCGGTCTCCCATGTGGGTGCAGGGCCCAAGCACTTGGGCCATCCTCCACTGCACTCCCGTGCCATAGCAGAGAGCTGGCCTGGAAGAGGGGCAACCAGGACAGAATCCGGTGCCCCGACTGGGACTAGAACCTGGGGTGCTGGTGCCACAGGCGGAGGATTAGCCTATTGAGCCGTGGCGCCGGCCTATTTTCCCCCATCTTTAAAAATAAAATTTCAGGGCAAAAACAGTAATTTTTTTTTTTTTTTTTGACAGGCAGAGTGGACAGCGAGAGAGAGAGAGACAGAGAGAAAGGTCTTCCCTTGCCGCTGGTTCACCCTCCAATGGCCGCCGCGGCCAGCGCGATGCGACCGGCGCACCGCGCTGATCCGATGGCAGGAGCCAGGAGCCAGGTGCTTTTCCTGGTCTCCCATGGGGTGCAGGGCCCAAGCACCTGGGCCAGCCTCCACTGCACTCCCGGGCCACAGCAGAGGGCTGGCCTGGAAGAGGGGCAACCGGGACAGAATCCAGCGCCCCGACCGGGACTAGAACCCGGTGTGCCGGCGCCGCTAGGCGGAGGATCAGCCTAGTGAGCCGTGGCGCCGGCCCAAAAACAGTAATTTAAGCTGTGTCATATAAAGGCCATCTGCATCTCACTCGCACCCCCTTTCCAAAGAAGAAAATATCATAGAAGAGCCCAGGAGTTGTGAAAAATTGTTGCAATATTGCCCACTCATTCATGCCATGATACTCACTAAATAAGAATCCTATCTACTGTCATCCCAGACACAAACAAGAAGGAAGAAAACGTAGGCCTCTACTCTAGGCCTACCTAAGCATTCTTTTTGCTTCCGGAAAGTGCCACACCCAAGCCTCCCTGCCCAGCATCTAAGCAAATACATGGAAGCTAAAACTTTACATTGTAGACATTCAAAGGCATAGTCCTGCTTTTGCATCTTGGATTTTCTTAAGACAGAGACCATCTGTACTATAACTACAGACTTGCAGAGAATCACGGGTATTAGCAACTGGCTAATAAACACCACTTGAGAAGATAACCAGCCTCCAGGAGGTGTGAGGCTTTAATTATAGTTTGCTCTGCAGAGCCTCGCCATCATGAACCACTTCCTCACCACCTAGCACACAACTCTGGCTCTTCGCTCTCTAAACATTCATGGAATTTAACATAGCCCACAGCTTCACCTGTAATTATCCCCTAGTCACTCAGTAAATAACTAGTGCAAGCAGTGTTTGCATAATAGCTGACAACAGCAGTTCACATTTAGGGAGGAACTGATCTAGGGGAAGCAGTGAGAAATTGGAATAAAATGGTCCCGGTGCTTTGGTTAACATTCAAAGCCATCTTCTGCTACCTTTCCAAGACCATTAGTAGGGATCGGGATCGGAAGTGGAGCAGCTGGTACACAAACTGGTGCCCATGTGGGATTCCAGCGTCACAGGCAGCAGCCTTAACTTCTATGCCACAACATCACCCCAGCAAATCGTCTTAATCTGGAAACTCAAGTCCTTCTGGTCTGAAGAAAAAGACTTTTTAATGATTTCTTCATGCTTTCAAAATGATAACTGCTCACTATCCCTCCTTGTTAGACATTTACAGGCCCTGGGTCATCTGGTCCTCGCTGCTCCCTAAGGATCTGAGCTCCTGGAACACTGCCTCTTTTGCTGTTACTACTCTTGCCTTAGTTCACAATAATCTCAACATGCACCACTATCTTCACCTCTCAGTTCCTTGACTCATCTCTTCCAGTGCTGCTGTTCTCTATCCTGCCTCAGCCACCTCGCCTCACATTCCCCACAGGCAAGCAGCTCAACATGGTTGTAGGGAGAACACACACCTATGGTGGGTCTCACCTTAAATTTCCAACCACAAACATCAAAGAAGTACTTGGTGCTGCCTGGCAATCTTAAAATATTTCATTTTTCAACTCAGTCTTCTTCACTCTCCTGGGAGAACTTTACACCTCTTTCTCCTGAAATTTTTAAATCACCTCATTCTTCTTTTTTTTAAAGAAATGACATTTAACAATTTTTTATTTTCACTTTACTTGAAAGGCAAAGAGAGAAAGAGATCTTCCATCTGCTAGTTCACTCCCCAAATGCCACCCCACAGCCAGAGTCAGGCTAGGCTGAAATCCGAAACCCAGAACCCAATCCAGTTTCCCCACATGGGTTCCAGGGACCCACATGTCTGAGCCATCACCAGCTTCCTCCACGTTGTGCATTAGCAGGAAGCCAGAATTTGAAGTGGAGCCAGAACTCAATCCAGGTACTCTGAGATGGGATGTGGACATCTCAAGCAGTGTCTTAACCGCTGAGCCAAACCAGTCCATTCTTCATTTTTAGCTGAAGACCCTTCTTCTGATTTACCTGAGAATAAGGAAGTCTTCAGAAGAGAACTTCCACATTCTCCCACTATCAAGCTACCAACACATAAGCATTTAGGTCTCATAATCTGCCACCAATGAAGTGTCCACATTGTGACTATTTTGAGGCCACTCTGTGTGCTAGATGCCATTCCCTCTTCTTACTCAAGAACTTCACCCCTTGCAAGTATCTCTTCTTTCTCTTAATTTATTGTCCTGTCCCTACTGCATCATTCTCACCAACTCAGAAATATGCTACAATGTCTACCCACCTAAAAACAAAAGGAATTCTCTTAACACCTCATGGCCTTCCAGCCACAAACTCATTACTGTGTTCTCCCTTACAACCCTTGAAACCACATCATTATGACTACTGTCTCTATCTTCCATTCTCCCATTCTCTCTTGAACCCACTGCACCAATATTTTTCTCGTCACAGTCACCAATGACCTCCACATTATCAAATCTAAGAGTCTACTCTTATCCTCATCAAAGTATCAACAGTATCATTTGGCTTTCCATGACTGTCCTTGATTCTTTTCCTACCTCAGAGGTAGGAAACCATTTCCTTCAGATTTGGAAAACACTGAAACACTGTCTTTTCTGGAGCCTTCTCACCCTCCTCACTGCCACCCCAGAACTTGGACATTAGTTCTCTTCTCTACCAGCATCACTCCCTGGACCTCCAGTCCCTCGACTTTAAATAGAAAAATGGGAGCCATCAGTACATGTATGGTAACTCCAGCCCCAACATCCATCCAAAAGATACCCAGCAGTTCAAAAACAAGGTCAAAATGGAATGCTATCCTCTCCACAATCTGCTCTTCTCCCACTGTTCCCAATGTCACAGTAATTAACAAAACCATCCTTCCAATAGCTGAAGCCAAAACTGATTAGACCTTTATGCCTTAATGTTCCTTCAGCTCTCATTCTTCTTCAGTAATTATTTCTCACCACCTTGTATTATGATTCTTACTTTTTTTTTTTTTTGGTGCCTTCTACTTACAAAAGAATTCTTTGAGGGTAGGGGAATGTAGTATTTATCTGCACCTACAAAATCTAACACAGTGTATGTGGATTATTTGTATGAAGACACAGGAATGGAATGGCTCCTTCTGCAGAAAAAGACTTGGAAGTAGGAAAGTGTATTTCAGATAGATTTCTATTGAATCCTTAGTACTAATTCAGATAGAATAGGTTGTACCTTAGTAATAATTCCCAAATTCCAGCAGCACTTCACTTCCTGCTCACTCTATTTGTCAAACCCAGGTCACTGTTAGCTTGCTCCGGGTTCCGCACTCATGGAGTAGTCACCATTTGGAGCATTAACAACCATAATGACAGCAGGAAAGAGAGCGGCCAGTTATACACCAGAAGCTTCTACCACGAAGGGCTATACTTTATGCATATGCCATTTCACCGACCAAAAGCAACAAGGCCATACCAAACTTCAAAGGGGCAAGCAAGTACAATTTTACTGTATGTTCAGGAAATGGAAAACAAAAATACTTGATGGATAGCACAAATGAGTATCATGGGACAGGTGCTGTGGTGCAGCAGGTTGAACCACTACCTGCACCACCAGAATCCCATATGGGTGCCAGTTCCAGTCCCAACTGCTCCACTTCCCATCCAGCTCCTTGCTAATGTACCTGAGAAAGAAGTGGAAGATAAGCCAAGTCCTTGGGCCCCTGCACCCAAGTGGGAAACCCAATGAAGCTCCTGGCTTCAGCCTGATCAAGTCCCGGCCGAAGTAGCCATTTGAGGAGTGAACCAGCAGATGGAAGATCTCCTTCTCTGTCTCTCCCTCTCTCTAACTCTGCCTTTCAAATAAATACATTTTTTTATTTTAATTTTTAAAATTTATGTAAGGTAAACAAATTTCATGTATTTCATAAACACAGATTTAGGAGTACCCACCCTCCTTCTCGGCCCCACTCCTACCCTTCCTCCTTTCTTTTTAATTTATTTTTTTAAAGATTTATTTATTTGAAAGGCAGAGTTACAGACAGGCAGAGGCAGAGGCAGAGGCAGAGGTGGTGGTGGTGGTGGGGTGTCTTCCATTTGCTGGTTCACTCCCCAAATGGCCACAACTGCTGGAACTGGGCTGATTTGAAGCCAGGAGCCAGCAAGTTTCCTCTGGGTCTCGCACGAGAGTGCAGGGGCCCATGGACTTGGGCCATCTTCCACAGCTTTCCCAGGCCGTAGCAGAGAGCTAGATCAGAAGTGAGGCATCCGGGACTCCAACCAGCGCCCATATGGGATGCCGGCACTACAGCAGCAGCCTTACCTGCTACACCACAGTGCTGCCCTCCCCTCCTTTTTTTTTTTTTTTTTTTAAAGATTTATTTTAATTTATTTGAAAGAGTTACAGAGAGAGGTAGAGACAGAAAAAGAGAGAAAGCTCTTCCACCTGCTGTTTCACTCCCCAGATGGCTGAAACGGTTAGAGCTAAGCCGATCTAAAGCCAGGAGCCAGAACTTCTTCAGGGTCTCCCACGTGGGTGCAAGGGTCCAAGCACTTGGGCCATCCTCTGCTGCTTTCCCAGGAGCATTAGCAGAGAGCTGGATGGGAAGGGGAGCATCCAGGACTAGAACCGGTGCCCATATGGGATGTCAGCACTGCAGGCCAGGGCTTTAACCGGCTGCACCATAGCGCCGGCCCCCTCCTTCCTTTCTTATTCTTTAATTTTCACAATGACATACTTTTAGATTATTTTTTAATCATAAGATTAACCCTCCGCTAAGAACTCAACAAATAATAATAAGAAAAAAACACTGTATCTCGACAGTAGAGACAAGGGCTGTAGATAATAATCAAGTCTTAAAATGTCAATTTTGCTTATATTACATTTTTTTTGTATTCTATTAGTTACCACAGATCAGGGAAAACATATGGCATTTGTCTTTTTGGGACTGGCTCATTTTACTTTTCTAATGGTTTCCAGCTGCATCCACAAATAACTAAATCTTTAAAAAAAAAAAAAAGCCTCTCGTTCCAAGCAACAGTATGTTAACTCTGATCTGCATTCTCCACCTGTGAAAATGAACTTCCTTGATGGGAGAACCACAGACTTGCAAAGTACTATCTCCGGGTCTTTAGGAATGTAACTTCACCAGTTAGGCCTGCCTCTTGCATCACTCAGGAGTCAGAGCAGCAAAGCGGCCAAATACGGTGACAGGAAAGAGCTAGGCCTGAACCTGCTGGAAACTCTCAGGGTCACTGTCAGCGAGGGAAAGGCTTGAACAGGGAAGGAGAGTATGTCCAGTCGTGTGGTGGAGGACACAAGGGGAAACCTTTACCAAATTCCTTTTAACACAGGTATAGAACAGCCAGGCCTGGGCTTTCTTTGCACTACTCCTCTTGTCTTGTCTAATGATTTTCATTAAACCATTCGACGGAAGATTCAGAGTTTGGGCATGACTAATAAAGTCATCTGATACTTATTTCCAACACAAAAACATTATCATTAAAAAAAAAAAAAGATTTACTTATTTGAAAGGCAGAGTTAGAGAGAGAGAGAGAGGAGAGACTGGTTCACTCGCCAAATGGCCCCAATGACTGGGCTGGGCCAGGCCGAAGCCAGGAGCCAGGAGCTTCTTCCAGGTCTTTCATGTGGGCAGCACGGGCCCACAGCATCGGGCCATCTTCCACTGCTTTCCTGGGCGCATTTGCAAGGAGCTGGATTGAAAGTGGAGCAGTGGGACTTGAACGGCACCCATATGGGATACTAGTGTTGCGGGCCGAGGCTTGACACAATGAACCACAGCACTAGCCCCAAAACATTATCTTTTAAAAAATAAGGGGCAGACATGGGCACATTGGGTTGAGCCACCGTTTGGGACATCAGCATCCTGTATCAGAGTGCCAACTCCAGGCTCAACCGCTCTGCTTCCAACCCAGCTTCCTGAAATGCATCCTGGGAGGCAACAAAGGATGGCCCAAGTATTTGGGTCCCTGCCACCCACACAGGAGACCGGATGGACTTCCAGGCTCCTGGCTTCAGTCTGGCCTAGCCCTGGCTGTTGCAGGCATGCGGGGGAGTGAACCAGCATCTGGAAGATAACTTTCTCCCTCCCTCCCTACACCCACTCCCATCACTCTTTCAAGTAAATGAAAATAAATAAAAACTAAACAATAAGCACGCTGCCATGCTACTAGAAACAAGGAAAGCAACAGTTATCTTAGAGATGGATTTTACAGTAAAGCTGATTTTTCCGCCCAAAAGTTTCAAAAAGACTCAAATCAAGATCCCTAAGCTAAGGGCTGGCGTTGTGGCACAGCGGGTTAAGCTGCCAGCTGCAAAACCAGTATCTCATGTGAGTGCCTCTCTGTGTTCACTTCTCCACTTCTGACCCAGCTCCCTGCTAATGCGCCTGGGAAAGTAGCAGAAGGCAGCCCAAGTGCTCGGGCCCCCGCCAGCCATGTGGGAGACCCAGATGGGAGTTCCATACTCCCAGGTTCAGCCTGGCCCAGCTTCAGCCATTGCAGCCATTTGGGGAGTGAACCAGCAGATGGAAGATCCCTCTCTCTCTCTCTCTCCTCTCTTCTCTCTATAACTCTTTCAATTAAATAAACAAATCTTAAAAAAAAAAAAAAATCCCAAACTCAAGATGCTCTGAGATACATCCTAAGTCTACAGCGAGATTTAATGGGTGGCTGCTCCAGGTTCTAAAGCATCCAGTGCAACTTCTGTACAAAGTTCAAATACTTTCTAGCAGTGAAACAGTTTGGCAGAAATGTTGGGTCAGTTTGGAGACCAGCTCACCACTCGTAATTGTCGAGCCCACAAGGAATTTAACTAAACGCTGAGGAGTTCAAACAAAGCCACTCACTAAATTAGAACCTAATAGGATTCCTAAATGCAGTGTTTCATTAGTATCTAACCCCATCTCTCCCATCCTTTATTCATTCAACAAACTTGTATTGAGTTGCTAGGGTATGGGAAGGAATGCCAAGAAGTAAAATTGGGACAGGGTTTTAAGAATTAGTTCTTGTTCTCCATGAATCTGGTCTAGATAAAACAAACAACCGATCCCAAAAAAGATTGGCAAACGAAAAGTTAAAACATAATGCGTTAGGCATCATAACAAGGATACAGGAAAAGCCATTCTCATACATGAATTGACAGTTTCCTTTCCGGGGAACAATACCGTATTTGCTTTGCTAAGTGGCTAGGATATTTTAAACGCAAGCTAACAAAACAAAACCCTCTCCCGCCTTAATGACAGCTTAGCAGTACTAAAGCTCATTGCTAGCCCTCTCCCAGGCTCTCAAAGGTCTCTAGAGGCTGCAACCCCTCCGCCACCCAGCGGGGACAGACAATGCCCAGACTACCAAGGTCAGTCCCAAAGGCGCAGAGAGCGGAAATTGGAAATGGATCTTCCAGGTATGTTGGGGAACCCTCCCCTACGTACCCACCTCACACCAAAGCACCAAGGGCGCCGCCTCCAGCCTCGGGGGCCTGGCGTCGCCGCTTTCGGGGGTTCTTGGACCCCTCTTCCTCATCGATCCAGTTCACTGTTTCGTGTTGCTCCCCTAAACCGAGCTCCCCATTGTGGAGTGAGTGAGGAAGGGGTGCGCTTCGAGGTGGGGAAACGCACCACAGGGGAGGTGCTGTCAGCGGGGTGTGCATGGAGGTGTCGGTGTCTTAGGGCAGGGCAAAGGCCCGAGAGACCACCAGTAGGGCGGAGCTTTGGACATTTGGGGTTTTATACAGGCGAGCTATTGTGTGGGGGTCTCTAGAGATAGCCGTTTCCGGGGGATACATGCCACGAGGAAAGCAGAGGAGTTATCCAACGGGATGCCCCAGTGGAGATCTCTCTAGGGGGCTCTTTCCTGGGAGAAGTGTACTGCGGGGATGGGGATGTCATAATAGGGGTCTCGCAGGCAGCCGCTATGGTGCTGTCCGCAGAGGAGCCACTGAGAGGGCGCCGTTCCTGGGAAAACGTTCCTCACCGAGCCGTTTAGCAAACCACCGTCGGCGAGGAAGCCATGTCGGGCCACGCCCTGCGGCGGGAGGCGTCGCCGGACCCCGACAGCCCGCATCCCCAGCCTGGGGCCCCTCTCTGGCCTCGGCCCCGCGTACCTGACGGAGGGCGACCCGCGGCCGGAACCGCCGGAGGACCGCGCGCGGGGCAGCTCCAGCCGGCGCGGGGGGTACACGTCCATGGCGGCGGGCGGCGGAGGAGGACGGCGCCGTTGCGAGGGTCGCTCAGGCCCGCTACAGCCGGGCGGGGCGGAGGGGCGTGCCGGGTGGGAGGGGCCGGGCGCGCGGGGGCACGTCGGAGCGGGGGCGGGGCGGACGAGCGCAAGGAGCGCCGACAGGGGCGCCGGGCCGCCTCGGGGAGGTGGGGCTGCGCCCGGACAGCGGCAGCGCACTCCTTAAGCTCCCAGGCTCTCGGGCCCGGAGGTGGGGGCACGGGCGGCCAAGGCGGGGGTTGCCGCCGCGTCGCTTTGCCCTCTCCTCAGGGCCCGCATCAAGGAGGGAGGCACAGCGCGACTCCCCCCCGGCCGCGCACACGGATGCGCCCGGGGCGGGGCCTCGCGGCAGCCCCGCCCCCTCCGCCCCCGCCCCTCGGGCTCCGGGCTCCAGGCTCCAGCGAAAGCCGGGATCCGGGGCGCTCCAGTCCGGGTGCCTGGCGCCTTTCCCGGGGCTCCAGGCGGGTGTCTTGCCGCTGTTTCCTCACCTGCAGCGTATCAGGGGCGCACCCACCTTTGAAACATCCAGGTGGTTCCTAGCGGGCCTCCGGGTAGCGCTGCGCACCCATCTGTGCCCAGGCCACAGCCGTGAGAGGCTCACTGGATCCCGGGGGACCCCTCGCCGGCACCGGGAAGGTCCTGGCTCTCGCGTTTCCGAATGCGGGCCCGTAGACAGTTAATCTCATCGAGCTCCGGCCTTTTCGTGTGTAGGATGGGGAAACGCTTCGCTGACGGGGTGGCCAGGCGTCTTGTACCTACAAGGTGTGTGTAATAATTTGGCCCTGCGTCATGCATTGATTTGTTAGGATGCCCGAAATGTCCTCTCCATCTTTTTATAGTGAATATTCAATAATTAGTTTGCGCCTTTTTGCCGCCACAGGAATTGACGCTACCTCCATAAATAAAAACCTGATCATGCCTAGGGGTCTCCTAGAGTTTAGCTGAGGGAAAAACCAAAAGGAGCCAGTGGGAATTAAAAATTCTTGTTTTTCATGTTCAAGAAAAGAACGACATTTGGCTCAAGTCCCAAGTCGTGAACAAAAACCCACCATTATTTAGAGGTTGCTTCGCCACACGCTCTGCAAGTCAGCCAATCAGCGACAGCCTCACTCCAGGGGTTTATGCTCGTGGAAATCAACCAGTCAAGAGCGGCTTCACTCGCTAACGGCGCTTCTGGAAGTTGGTAAATCAAGGACGGCCCCACGCTTCTGAGAGCCAGCCAATCCTTGAAGCTGTGAGCTCCAGACAATAGCCGATCAGCAAAAGCCTCACACCCGCAAGCAGACCTCCGAGAGTCAGGGGGTCCTTCGTGGTCCACGAACACAGCCGAGAGCCCACCCATCGCTGCACACCCCGCCTTCTTAAAGACCACCCATCCCTGAGGGCCCGGCTTTCCGAAGCCTTTAATAAGAGCCGCTCTAGCTTTGTTCACCGAGGCTCTCCCTTCAACTCTTTGTTCCAAACAGATGAGAAATTTTTATTTTGCATCGGATATTTAATTCAATTGGGGGGTGTTTGTTTTCTGCAAGTCTGAAGTTTTAAACTCAAGATTCACTCTGTTAGGGGCCGGCGCTGTGACCCAGCGGGTTAACGCCCTGGCCTGCAGTGCTGGCATCCCATGTGGCCGCCGGTTGGAGACCCAGCTGCTCCACTTCCAATCCAGCTCTCTGCTATGGCCTGGAAAAGCAGTGTAAGATGGCCCAAGTCCTTGTGCCCTTGCAACCACGTGGGAGACCCAGAAGAAGCTCCTGGCTCCTGGCTTTGGATCGGCTCCTGCCTTTGCAGCCAATTGACCCTCTCTCTCTCTCTCTCTTTCTCTCTCTCTCTCTCTGCCTCTCCTCTGTATAACTCTGACTTTTAAATAAATAAATCTTTTTTTTAAATTCACTCTATTAATGATTAGGTATGGGTTTGAACTTCTAATGGAACCAAATGATGCAGCCATGAAACTTTTTTTTTTTTACTATAACCTTTGCTAGGACTGCAATTAGCTATTTTGTTTGTTTGAAAGACAGAGGCAGAGACTGAAGCCAAGGCCCAGGAGCATCTTTCTCATCTCCCACATGGGTGCAGGGGCCCCAGGACTTGGGGCATCCTCAACTGCTTTTCCAGGCGGTTAGCAGGGAGCTGGATCAGAAGTGAAGCAGGTAGGACTCGAACCAGGGCCCATATGGGATGTTAGTGTCACAGGCGGTGGCTTAACCCACTACACCACAGTGTCAGCCCCTGGATGAATCTTATAAACATGCTAAATGGAAGAGTCAACCAGAAAGACCACATACTGTATGATTTTAATTAAAGGAAATGTTCAAAGTAAGCAAATTCATAGAAAGATAGTGGTTGCCTAGGGCTGGGGAGGTGGAGGAGAAATGGGAAATGACTGCTAATAGTTGCAGGTTTTTTTGTTGGGGTGATAAAATATTCTAAAGTTGATGGTGGTAGTGATTGCACAACTCTGGGTGTATACCCCTTGAGTTGTTTTAAAAAACTGACAATAGGGCCTGATGTTTGGCAGAGAAGTTAAGAGTGGTTAAGCAGTTATGCCCACATTCAGTATGGGAGTGCCTGAGCTCATGTCCAACTCTGATTCCATACTAGCTTCCTGCAAATGCACACTCTGGGAGGCAGCAGGTGATGACTCAAGTACCTCAGTCCCTGCCACACACATGGGAGACCTGGACTGAGTTCCCCATGCCTGCCTTGTTGCAGGCATTTGAAGAGTAAACCAGCAGATAGAAGAACTCTCTCTGTCACTCCCTCTCTCTCTCTAGAACACTCTGCCTTTCAGATAATTTTTTAAAAAGATTCATCCATGTTGTAGCATGTGTTGGAATTTTGTTCCTTCTAGTTGTTTAATATTCCATTTACCATGTCTTATCCATTTACCAATTAATGAATATTTGAGTTTCCAATTTTTCCCATTAATGTTGTTATAAACATTTGTGGACATAAGTGTTTGGTTCTCTTGAGTATGTACTTAAGAGTGGATTTCTGGATCATGTGGTAATTATTTTTTAAAAGATTTATTTATTTGAAAGGCAGTGCTACAGATAGGGAGAGACAGACAAAGAGAAAGAGATCTTCAGTCTGCTGGTTCACACCCCAAATGGCTGCAATGGCTGGGGCTGGGCCAAGCCAAAGCAAGGAGCCAGGAACCAGGTGCTTCCTCCCGGTCTCTGATGTGGGTGCAGGGGCCCAAGCACTTGGGTCATTAGCAGGAAGCTAGATCAGAAGTGGAGCAGCTATGACTCTAATCAAAGCCAACATGGGATGCTGGCACCACAGGCAGTGGCTTTACCCACTATGCCACAGCACCGGCCCCATCATGTGGTAATTCTACATTGAACCTTTTGAGGAACTGCACATAATTTTCCAGAATGGCTGTTCCATTTACATTCCCACAAACAATATCCTCCTTAACACCTTTGATTTTAGTTATCCCATTGTGAATGAAGTGGTATCTCACTATGGTTTTAATTTATACTTTTTCTGATCATTAATATGTTGAGCATCTTTTCATGTGCCTAATAGTCATTTGTATATCTTCTTTGGAAAATGTCTGTTCAGATCTTTTGCCAATTTTTAATTAGATCATTCATCTTTTTATTATTCTATTTATTTTATTTTTTAAATATTTATTTATTTGAAAAGCAGCGTTACACAGAGAGGAGAGGCAGAGAAAGAGAGGTCTTCCATCCACTGGTTCACTCCCCAATTGGCTGCAACAGTTGTAGCTGGGCCGATCTGAAGCCAGTAGCTAGGAGCCAGGAGCTTCTTCCAGGTCTCCCATGCGGTGCAGGGGTCCGAGCACTTGGGCCACCTTGTATTGCTTTCCCAGCCCATAGCAGAGAGCTGGATTGGAAGTGCAGCAGCCAACCAGTGCCCATATGGGATGCCAGCACTGCAGGAGGCAGCTTAACCCGCTACACCACAGTGCCAGCCCCTATTATTCTATTTTTTAAATATTTATTTATTTGTTTGAAATCAGAGTTAGAGAGAGGGGGAAGAGACAGAAAGATAAAGAGAGAGGAATCTTATATCTGCTGGTTCACTCTCCAGAGATTGCCATGGCCAGAACTGTGCCAAACTGAAGCCAGGAGCCAGGAGCTTCTTCCAGGTCTCTCACATGGGTAACAGGAGTCCAAGCACTTGGGCTATCTTCCATTGTTTTTCCTGGGCCTTTAAGGAGCTGGAAGAGAAATGGAGCAGTTGAGACTTGAAGTGCATTCCCATAGGTGATGCAGGACATCACAAACTTGGATTAACATGCTGCGCCACAGTGCTGGCCCCTGTGTTACCCATTTTTAATTTGTGTATGTTTTGTCCCCAAACGCCAAAATGCAAGCGTGAATGTCATGATGAATCTTCCCAACTGTGCACATTTACATATTAATGAGGAAAAGCTCATTTGCATAGTATGCAAGCATTCATTCAGTACTGAAAATGATGAAAAGCCAAATATAAACTGTAGACTAACAGCAAAGCATAAAATGTGTGATTCTTTTCAACTTGTACTAAAGGAAGTGATAAAATAACAATTTTCCATTGAGAGAAATTCAAATGAAGAGGATAAAAATAATTGCAGCAGAAGTTATAATGATCTCTTACACTGTGTATTATCATCATCATCATTTAGAATATTTTCTGATACCAAAATTGAAAGCAAATTTTTGAAATGCCAGGACAAAATCAACTTCAATATTAAAAACATAATAACTTTATTTATTTTTTATGTTTATTTATTTTCATCTTACTTGAAAGACAAAGCAGGAAAGACAAAGAGGGAAATAGATAGAGACATCTTCCATCTGCTGGTTTATTCCCCAAATGCCCACAACAGCCAGGTCTGGGCCATGCCAAAGCCAGGAGCCGGGAACTGCATACAGCTCTCCCATGTGGGTGGCAGGGACGCAGGTACTTGGGCAATCATCGGCTGCCTTTCCTGGGTGCCTTAGAAGGAAGCTGGATGGGAAGCAGGGTAGCCGGGACTCAAACCAGCAGCCGATAGGGGTGCAGGCATCTTAAACAGCGGCTGAGCCAATTGTACCACAATGCCCTCCCCAGACTCCATTTGTTGTTTCAGGGATTATTAAAAGCTCTAAATGCCTTGCCTTTTAGTAACATAGCCATGGATGCAACTAATCACAATGCCAGAAAATTACCCCCTTCTTGTGAGATACTTTCTTGTGAAAAAGCCTTGCTTGTACATTGTTTTGAGTAAAATTCCTTCCAGATGAGATTTCAGGAACAAGAGCAAATTTTTGCAGATTTTCCTATTGAGTTGGGAGTTACTGAGAAAAATCATACTGCTTTAGTTGGAGGGAATACAAATGAAATTGTGGTAGCTGTTTGCACAATGTTTATTTAAAGTTGAGATAAAGCTTGAATGAGTCCATGAAAGATGTTGACTGTCCTGTTCACATTCTGCTGCTCAAACAGCATCTGGTTTCCTTTCTATTGACACTGAAGCAATTGTAATGATTCAAACTGAACAGTTAAGAGATTTTTGTGATTTTGTTGGCATTCTTCAATTCTTTCCCATTCAAAACCCATTAACTATCGTTAATATAGGGAGCTGAGTGCATCCTCAGTTTATTTGAAGCACTGAAATCATACTTTTGATCTTAAGAAAAGGCTCCCAAAATTCTTAATGACTTTTGAAATAACCCAGTAAGGGAAACATACTTATTTCTTGTTCATAGCTTATAATATCTTTTTGGTAAGAGGAGCATGCCAACAGAAAAAAGAGCAGAGTATTATTCAGGCACTCCATTGCTTAATGTTGAGTGCACTGAGGAACTAATTGATGAAGAGAAATTTATTCCTTTAATGTCAAGACTGTTCTTGAAAGGGACCTGACTTAGGAACAAGAAAGGAAATTCTGACTTGAAGTGCATAATTGTTACAGCATTTGTCGTGACTACCTTTTGAAATGGGTTTCATCCCCTTAAAATTTTATTCTTTTACATGGATATTGCTAAGTACTCTTCTAGCATTGAATCAAGTGAAAGCATTGTGTTTAATACTGAAGAAGAAAGGAATAAAAATAGGGGCTGGTGTTGTTAATTGTAAGCCACTGCTTATAATTACAGCATCCCATATCAGAGCACTGGTTTCAGTCCTGGCTGCTCTGCTTCTGATCCAGCTCCTGACTAATGCATTCAAGAAAGTAGAAGAGGATTGCCCAAGTGCTTGGACCCCAGCTACCCACATGGGAGACTTGAATAGAATTCTAGGCTCCTGGCTTTGGTCTGGCCCACCCCCAGTCGTTGTGGACATTTGGGCAGTGAACCAAAAGATGGAAGATTCTCTCTCTCTCTCTCTCTCTCTCTGTGTATGATTTTGCATTTCAAATATATATATATATATATATATATAGTAAAATGCTGCTGCTTTTTTTTTTTTTTCTTGCGGTGGACAGCATTTTTTAAGTTTATCAATCAAGAGATGCAGCATAATCCTGAAGATAGTATTTGTCTCAACAAATCAAATTTGAAGAGCAATTCTCAGGGTTGTTAACTTTATCCTGGAATATCCCATATTGAGGTACCTGGAATATGTTCAGTTTACTGACCCATAATAGTGTTGAGCATGTTTTCTAGTTAATGAGTGTTAAATGGATAAAAGGATGAAGTAGGTTATGTGACCATTGTTGAAGTTATGTTATAATGAAAAGGCACAATGATTGTTATATATTAATGTTAGCCATGCAGCCACCTGGCTAAAACTGCGCCAGTTTCCTAACAATGATTATATCTGCAAGGAATTTAATAAACAAATTCCAAAAACAAAAAACTATTAAATAAAATGGTCAAGGGCAGATATTTGATGTAGCAGCTAAGTCTCTGCTTGGGACACCCACATTCCATACTGGAGTGCCTACTTTAGGTCCCAGCCCCTGAGCTGCTCTCCATTCCAGCTCCCTGCGAGTGCACACCCTGGGAGGCAGCAGATGATGGTTCAAGAACCTGGGTTCCTGACACCCTCGTGGAGACCCAGAATGAGTTCCAGGCTCCTGGTTTAGGCCTGACCCAGCCTCAGTTGTTACAGGCATTTGGAAGACCTCTGTCTGTCTGTCTTTCAAATAAATACAAATAAAGGGGCCAGCGCTGTGGCATAGTGGGTAAGGCCACCGCCTGCAGTGCTGGTGTCCCATATGGATGCTTGTTCGGGTCCCGGCTGCTCCACTTCCGATCCAGCTCTCTACCGTGGCCTGAGAAAGTGGTGGAAGATGGTTCCAAGTCCTTGGGCCCCTGCACCCACACTGGAGACCTGGAAGAGGCTCCTGGCTTCAGATCAGTGCAGCTCCAGCCATTGCAGCCAATTGGAGAGTGAACCAGCGGATGGAAGACCTCTCTCTCTCTCTCTTTATGCCTTTCCTTCTCTCTCTGTGTAACTGACTTTCAAAAAAAAAAAAAACTTAAAAAAATGAATATACAAATAAAATTTTTTGGAACATGTAATGTTTATGGTGTTTCAAGTCACTAGGTTTGAGGATAATTTGTCATTCAATGATCGATAACTAACGCAGCTTGACAGCAATTCCATAAAGTAAGAAAGAGAATAGATCCATTATACAAATGAGAAAACTGAGGCTCAAGGTTAAGTGACCTGCCTAAATAAGCCTCAAAGGAGATTTTTTTTCCTTTGAGAAATCAAATTTCATTGCAATTTCCACAATAGAGGCATCACAACTCAGCAAATCCCCTCAGTCCTCCCTGAACTCCCTTCCCAGCCCAACATTCCATCATCTTCTCTCAAAAATGCTCAAGCCTGCCCCACTTCACAGCCCCGCTCTACATATCGTCCTTTGAATTTCCTGCTAAGCAAAGCAAAAGCTGGCTATGCTAGAACTGAGCTTTGGATTCCAGCTCTTTCTGATCCCCATGTTTCTAAATACTCTGCCTTTTAGAAGGGGCTTTCTGAGAATGGCATTAGCAATGGAGAAAACAACAAACGCAAAAGAGCGAGGGTTTGCTTCTGAGGGAGCAGATGGACAGTGGTTCTGCATGGCTCAGATCAGAACTCGGAAATGAGCTGACAGCTGTGTGTGGAAACCTGCAGGCCATGCCAGTGATTTGTACTCTTAAAATTTATTTACTTTATTTGAGAGGCAGAGAGCTCCCATCCACTGATTCATTCCCCAAATACCCACCACAGCCAGGGCTGGGCCAGGCCAAAGCCAGGAGCCAGAACTCAATCAGTCTCTGATGTGGATGGCAGGGACTCAAGAACTGGGGCCATCATCTGCTGCCTCCCAGGGTGTTCATAAATGGGAACCTGCAACTGACAGTGAAGCCAATACCCAAACCCAGGCTGGCTGGCTGGCTTGCTTGCTTGCTTGCTTTCTTTCTTTCTTTCTTAAAGAACACTTTTAACTATCTGTTGATCTCATTTCCATATTCAGTATTGATCTCTCTTCTGAGATTTCTTTTTTTTTTTTTAAGATTTATTTATTTATTTGAAAGGCAGAGTTACAGAGAGGCAGAGGCAGAGAAAGGGGTCTTCCATCCACTGCTTTACTCCCCGGATGGCCACAATGGCCAGAGCTGGGTCAATCCAAAGCCAGTAGCTTTTGCCAGGTCTCCCACATGGTTGCAGGGGCCCAAGGACTTGGACCATATTCTACTGCTTTCCCAGGCCATAACAGAGAGCTGGATTGGAAGTGGAGCTGCTGGGACTTGAACCTGTGCCTATATGGGATGCCGGCACTGAAGGTGGCAGCTTTACTCACTATGCCACAGTGCCGGCCCTTACCCAAGGCATTCTAATATGGGATGCAGGTATCCTAAGCAATGTGTTTTTTTTGTTTTGTTTTTAAGATTTTATTTATTTATTTGAGAGATAGAGTTATAGAGAGATCTTTCATCCCCAGTTTCACTCCCCAAATGGCCGCAATGGCAGGAGCTGGGCCGATCTGAAGCCAGGAGCCAGGAGTTTCTTCGGGTTCTCCCATATGGGTGCAGGGGCCCAAGCCCTTGAGCCATCTTCCACTGCTTTCCCAGGCCATTAATAGAAACCTAGATGGGAAGTAGAGCAGCCAGGACTTGAACTAGCAACCATATGGGATGCTGGCACTGCAGGCAGAGGCTTAGCTTTCAATGGTACAGCGCTGGCCCCAATATTTGGAATTTTCAGAACACCTTTTGGTAGTTTAGCAAATATTGTTGGTGCTCCTTAGCACTTCACTTTCTTGCATGCTGGCTCGTCTTCCACAGTCAGCAGGCTAGAAGGGCTGCAGAATTAATGGTTGATGGGCATCTTCAATCAGTGACAGAGAGGAGTTGGGTGAATATCCCAGCTCCTCACTCCTCAGGTGGGACAACTCTGAGGCACGTGTTCCAAGCTGCTCTTTCCCAGCACGATTAAGCTCCAGGTGCCTACTTGCACCCTCCTGGTGGCTTTTCCCGGGATTGCGTCCCAAGCACGGTTCTTGCCCTCAAAATCATATCTTACGTCTGCTTTTGAGCAGCAGGAGGAGTGACTATAAACTAACACAGAAAGAGTAAGAAATAAGATATACTATGCTCATTAAAATGTTTATTAAAATATCACTTTTCCCAAATTACTCTAAGAATTAAATACAATTTCCAACAGAATCCTAACAGAATGTTGTTAGGGAGACATAATATGATTCTTGGGGCCAGCACTGTGGCGTAGCAGGTAAAGCTGCCATCTGCAGTGCCAGCATCCCATATGGGCGCTGGTTCGAGTCGTGACTGCTCCACCTCTAATCCAGCTCTCTTCTGTGGCCTAGGAAAGCAGTAGAAGATGGCCCAAGTCCTTGGGAGACCCAGAAGAAGCTCCTGGCTTTGGATCCGCGCAGCTCCAGCCGTTGCGACCATTTGGAACATGAACCATCAGATGGAAGACCTCTCTTTCTGCTTCTGCCTCTCTGTAATTCTGCCTTTCAAGTAAATAAATCTTTTTAAAAAAAAAGTACAAAAAAAGGTACTTAAGGTCATTACTAACAAAGTTACATGCCCTAGCAAATAGCAGAATTTGTTATAAAGCTATTAGTAACTAAGATTTACCATAAAATTATCATAATGGAACAGGTAGAGGTAAACAGACCCCTGTTGTGAAATAAATGGGGCATTACAAATCAGTCGGGAAATTGGTGTGTTAATCACTAAATAGTGATTTGACTTGTATACAGAATAGCTGCAGATAAGTTAAATATGAAAAGCAAAAACTATGGGGTGAGCTTTCAGCCTGATGGTTAAAGATGCCCATGTCCTGGGGCTGGCATTGTGGAGCAGCAGGTTAAGTTGCCACTTGCGATGCTGGTCTCCCACAACAGAGAGCTGGTTCATGTCACAGCTGCTCTGCTTTGGATCCAGCTCCCTGCTAATGTGCCTGGGGAAGCAGCAGAAGATGGCCCAGGTGTTTGGGCCCCTGTCACCCAAATGAAAGACTCAGGTGGACTTCCTGGCTCCTGGCTCCTGGCTTTGGCCTGGCCCAAGCATTTGAGGAGTTGAGGAGTGAGCCAGTGATGGAAGAAATTTCTCTCTCTCTCTCTCTCTTTTTAACTAATTAATTAATTAATTTGCAAGGCAGAGTTACAGAGAGAGGGAGAGACAGAGAGAGACTGAGATCTCCCATCTGCTGGTTCACTCCCCAAGTGGCTGCAACAGCCAGGGCTGGGCCAGGCCAAAGCCAGGAGCCTGGAATGTCATCCGGGTCTCCCATGTGGGTGCAGGGGCCCAACAACTTGGGTCATCTTCTGCTGCTTTCCCAGGCACATTGGCAGGGAGTTGGATAGGAAGTGGAGCAGCTTGGTCTAGAGCCAGCACCCATATGGGATGCCAAGGTTGCAGGTGGTGGCTTTACCCTCTATGCCACAATGCTGGCCCCAAATAATTTTTTTTTTTTAAGATGCCCGTGTCCCACACCAGAGAACTTGGGTTTAATACCCAGCTCCAGCTCCTAACTCCAACTTTCTGCTAGCATAGACCTGGGGAGGCAGCAGTGATGGCTCAGTCATTGGAGTCTTGCAGTTCTCGTGGGAGATCTGGATTGGGTTCCCGGCTCTGGGTACAGGAGTGAACCAGCAGATGAGGATTCTCTGTCTGTTTCTCTGTCTTGTCTTCTGTCTCTCTGCCTCTCATTTTTTTTTAAAGAAAGAAAAGCAAAAACTTGAAGTTACATGATATCTTTAAAAAATCATATATCTAAATAAAGGACTGATATATTTGACCAAATCAAAATTCAGAACATCTGTGCAACAACAGTCAGCACAACCAAGTTAACTATCCAGGCTGTAACATGGATGAAACTTGAAAGCATTATGCTAAGGGAAAGAAACCGGCTGAAAAGACTATGTAGTGTGTGGCTGCATTTATATGCAAGATCCAAAATCAGCAAATCTGTAGAGACAGAACATAGATGAGTAGCTGCTAGAGACTTGAGGGAGAGAGAGAACAGGGAATGACTACTAATAAGTATGGAGTTTTGTTGGGGATTGATAATCATGCTCTAAAATTAGATTGTATGATGCTCGCACAACTCTGGACATATCTAAAACCCACTGAACTTCATACTTTAAATGACTAATTTATGGTATGTGAATTATATCAAAATAAATTTTTTTTTTAAGAAAGCAAGCTACACACTAGGAAAAAAAGGAAAAGATACTTGCAGTGAATATTACTGACAGAATATGTCAAAGGACTTCTATAGGGGCCGGTGCTGTGGCGCAGTGGGTAAACGCCTTGGCCTGAAGCGCTGACATCCCATGTGGGTGCCAGTTTGAGACCCAGCTGCTCTACTTCCAATCCAGCTCTCTGCTATGGCCTGGGAAAGCAGCAGAAGACCTGCACCCATGTGGGAGACCTGGAAGAAGCTCCAGGCTTCGGATCAGCGCAGCTCCGGCCGTTGCGACCAATCGGAGAGTGAATCATCAAATGGAAGATCTCTCTCTTTCTCTCTCTCTGCTTCTCCTCTCTCTGTGTAACTCTGACTTTCAAATAAAATAAATAAAAAAAGAACTTTTATAAAACAATAAGTGAAAATATCTCAATATAAAAATGTACAAAGATTTAAAATGGGCAATTCACAGATGAAGACATGCAATAAAAATTATGTAAACGTGCTCAAACTCATTAGTAATGTGGCAGAAGAAAAATAAAACAATGGGTTACTACCACATCCATTAATTTGGAAAAGAAATTTAAAGCTTTTGATTACATAGTGTTGCCAGGATATGGAAAAATGGGAACTCTCATACACATCTAGTGGGAGTATCAATTGGCAGAAACTTAGTAATACCTACTAAAACAGAAGATACACACATACTCCTATAACCTAGAAATTCTACTTCTAAGGAAACTCTTGCATATCAGGATGTGTGAGGTATGTTGTTTGTAATAGTAAAATGGGGGAGTACTATCCACCAAGGGGGGAATCAAATGTGGAATAATCATATAATGTAATATATAACAATTAAAATGAATGACTAGGGATAAATTTCAGACGCAAAAGGTGCAATGAGCTACAAAAGAATGTGACATCATTAATGCACATTAAAATAAATATAACCAAAAGAATAGTATACATTGCAGCAAAAGTATAAAAACACAAGAGAGGTTATCTATCTCTGAGATTGCTAAGGTGAACCTAGTGAGGACATCTTTATCTGCAATGCCAGGGTTTCATCCAAACACGACATGTGGGCAATTGGGGGGTGTTACATTAGCCTTTGTTCCTATTCACATGTTTAATTTTTCAAATAAACAAGAAGCATCTCCAGATTACTGAAAAAATATAAAAACAGCCCCATAGAATATGAGCAAATGATATTTACAAACAAATACAAATGGCCCAGGAAGAGATGAAAACACATTCAAAACAAATCCCTATCTAGTGGGTAGCAAGGGAGAAAGTTGCTTCTGTCCCACCCAGCAAACTCAGTCTAAAATACTTTCCCTGGCAAACTAGAAAAAGAAAAATGGAAATGAAAAAAAAATTGATGAAACAACCATAAACTACCTTTTTTCTTATTAAATTCATTTTCAGTCTGGCTTGAGTGTGGAATTTGTTAGGGCTACATTACTCTGTGCATAAGTTTTACCCTGCAAAAGTTAATTAACGGTAGTTTGGTTTATGTAGAAGGTGCAGTAGTTTATGGTTCACAATAACTTCAAAAACCAGGGCCCCTTCCAGGGACAGGGGCTCCACCGGCCTTTATTCCCTAGGATGCCACACAGTCCTAGATGAGTGTTCCTGCTCCAGTCATCACATATGCATTAAAGCCAGCAGGATGGCAGAAAAGGCAAAGAGGCCAAGTGATACCAGCTTTCTCTTAAGGAAGATTCCTGGAAGTGCCTAGGTGATGTGTTTGCTTTCATGTCATATCAGAGATATCAGAACCTAATTAGGGCCGGCGCCGCGGCTCACTAGGCTAATCCTCCATCTGCGGCGCCGGCACACCGGGTTCTAGTCCCGGTCGGGGTGCCGGATTCTGTCCCGGTTGCCCCTCTTCCAGGCCAGCTCTCTGCTGTGGCCAGGGAGTGCAGTGGAGGATGGCCCAAGTGCTTGGGCCCTGCACCCCATGGGGGACCAGGATAACCAGGATAAGTACCTGGCTCCTGCCATCGGATCAGCACGGTGCGCCAGCCGCAGCGCGCTGGCCGCGGCGGCCATTGGAGGGTGATCCAATGGCAAAAAGGAAGACCTTTCTCTCTGTCTCTCTCCCTCACTGTCCACTCTGCCTGTCAAAAAAAAAAAAAAAAAAAAAAAAAAGGGAATCTGAGAAATGTAGTTTTTATTCCTGACAGCTAATTATTGAACAAGTTACCATGTTTGTTTTTCTTTTGGTAAAACAAATAGGGAAGAATGCATATTAGGAGATAAACAGCAGTGTTTGTCATGGATGTTTAAAGAAAGTACAGTAATTTTATTTTGATCTGATCCTTCATTAGCCATGTAGTAAGTGCTGCTGGTGCTCTATCGAGATCCCCTTAACCCTTCGGTACACCCAACCCCAGCTATTGTGAGTGAGTTTTTGGTTGATCTCAGATCACAGCTTCCTCCTTCTGCAGAGAATTGCCCTTGGCCTGCAGTTACCACCTCCTTGCAGTTATAACCACCCTGGAGGAAAGGGAAGACAGCCAAGGACTTCCTGACAAAAGATGAAAAAGCCCAGCTCTTGCTGCAAAGGGGGACCATTCGGCAGATCCAGCCCCCTGTGGGATTAGACTGGGTTCCCACTGGTACCACATTCTCTACTCCTTCGCTGGCATGCATTAATTTTTCCTGTTGCTTTTCCTAACCCTTTTCTATCCTTGTCTCACTTCCTGATGTGTTCTTCCTGAGAGTACATGCTCAGTAAATTATGGCTACATGGATCCCCGCCTCCTCAGACTCTGCTTCCAAGGAACCTGACCCCTGACAAGTCCCCATCTATTAGGTAATAGGGGCAAAAATCAAGTTTCTGTCCTGTCTAGCAATCTTAGTCTAATATAAAAATTTGGTTAGTCTCTTTAGACAATGCATAATATCTGTGGTAGATTGGCCTATTGTCCTCAATTCTTCACTTCCTTTTTTTTTTAAGATTTATTTTATTTTATTTGAAAGTCAGAATTGCAGAGAGGCAGAAGCAGAAAGAGAAAAAGTCTTCCATCCACTGGGTCACTCCCTAAATGACCGCAACAGCTAGAGCTGAGCCGTTCGAATGCCAGGAACCAGGAGATTCTTCTTGGTCTCCCACGTGGGTTCAGGGACCCAAGAACTCGGGCCATCTTCTACTGCTTTCCTAGGCCAAAGCAGAGAGCTGGTTAGGAAGAGGAGCAATGGGGACTTGAACTGGTGCCCATATGGAATGCTGGCACTGCAGGTGGTAGCTTTACCAGCTACGCCACAGCACCAGCCCCCAACACTCCCTTATTGATATTCATGACTTCCCCCATTGACTTTGAACTTGGCTATGAGACTTACTTGGGCCAATGGAATATTAGTGGATCTAATGTAAGGCCAGGCTTTAAATGAACCTGTGGGTTCGGCTTTGCTCTTGCAATCCGGTTCTCTGTCATCAGAAAGGCATGCCACAGTAGCTGCTGGTTCGAGGATGAGGGAACTTTGTGGAGCAGACTTGAATCCCACCCATGGCCTGCAGCCAAGTCCTATCCGTCCCAGTTCAAGCCAGGAGAGCTGCAACTAAACCTCAAAACTATGAGCCCAGAATCAAAGCTTGTTGTTATGAGTCATTGTGTGTGTGTGTTTCAAAGATTTATTTATTTATTTGAAAGTCAGTTACACAGAGAGAGGAGAGGCAGAGAGGCAGAGAGAGGTCTTCCATCCGCTGGTTCACTCCCCAATTGGCCGCAACAACTGGAGCTGCGCTGATCCAAAGCCAGGAGCCAGGAGCTTTCTCCAGGTCTCCCATGTGGGTATAGGGGCCCAAGAACTTGGGCCATCTTCTACTGCTTCCCCAGGCCATAGCAGAGAGCTGGATCAGAAGTGGAGCAGCCAGGTCTCAAACCTACACCCATATGGGATAAGGGCGCTTCAGGCCAGGGCGTTAACTCACTGTGCCAAAGAGCCAGCCCCTTTTTGTGTTTTGAAGTTACCTGTTAGGACAGGAAAGGCATGACTAATAGAGTCTTTCAGGAATAAACCTTCAGATTCTTAGTTTTTGCACCTTTCCTAGACTCAGAAGGCATCTAGTTAACTAAGGAGGTGAATGTATGTGTCTGTTTCCTACTCGCTCACTTCTACAGCTGATAACATCCATTCTTCCTCAGTTTGAACTGGGTTTGATGACTGTCAGATTTTGTTGTCCCTATGGACACCTCTGAGTCTTCGTCCTGCCTCTCTTGTCCCTGCCCATGTTGATCAATCCACCTAGCAGCTCCTGTGGCCTACTCGCTCTCAGCTAGCATTTGTTCTACTGAAGGATCATGGGAATCATAGCAGGAGTCTGGTGGAGGCTGCTCCCCTGCGTGGCCACTCTGTACATGGCTCTTCACTGGGTTCAGTGAAGGCCATCTATAGTGATGGAATGGAACAAAAGCCTCCTGCCTTTGAAGTCCAGTTGAACTCTTAAACTGCCCCTCTTTCTCCAGGATTCATCTAGAATAGAACAGGGCCTATGTTTTCCATATCCTTTCCCTGCTGCCTCTCCCTCTTTTTCTTCTCTCTCTCTCTCTTTTTTTTTTTTAATTTTTTGACAGGCAGAGTGGACAGTGAGAGAGAGAGAGAGAGAGAGAGAGAGAGAGAAAGGTCTTCCTTTGCCGTTGGTTCACCCTCCAATGGCCGCCGCTGCAGCCGGCGCACCGCGCTGATCCGATGGCAGGAGCCAGGAGCCAGGTGCTTTTCCTGGTCTCCCATGGGGTGCAGGGCCCAAGCACTTGGGCCATCCTCCACTGCACTCCCTGGCCATAGCAGAGAGCTGGCCTGGAAGAGGGGCAACCGGGACAGAATCTGGCGCCCCGACTGGGACTAGAACCCGGTGTGCTGGCGCCGCTAGGCGGAGGATTAGCCTAGTGAGCCGCGGCGCCAGCCTCTTTTTCTTCTCTATAATATTTTCAGGCCATTTTCTTCTCTATAATATTTTCAGGCCAAAGTCCAGATTTTGAAAGCATACTATGGAACACACACTGAAATCTGATAGCTCTTTATATGTCAAATGGGAGCTAAAAGAATTTAGAAAATTATTTCCTGCTTGACAGTGCCTTGCTTTGGAGCCTATTGATTTGCAGTCAAATCCTGTTTTGAAATCCAAGGCTGAAAAAAATAATTCTCTTAGCTTATCTCCTATAATACATGGAATCCTCTCTACCACCCCGGGAGAATGGTTGAATTGTGGTCAGCACCGAGATGTGCTGCCCGGATCCCCTTCAATGAAAAGCAGAGAGTGTGGTCAGCGGACAGCATGTAGCTGTCAGCTCCTGTAGGAGCTGCCTCAGCTGCAGAGATGCCTCTTGCAAAGTCGCGCCCTTTCCACGACAGCCTGCAGATAGTGGCTGAGTTAGGTGGATATGTAAGGGCTAGATATTTTGGGCCAACCTGGAACACTCTGATGGGCAATTTTTGCTCAAAAGGTTGTTGCGGAGGCCTGAGTTGTGGTATAACAGGTTAGGTCATCGCCTCCAACACCGGCATCCCATATGGGCGCCAATTAGGTCCCCACTGCTCCACTTCCTTTTTTTTTTTTTTTTTTAAGATTTATTTATTTATTTGAAAGTCAGAGTTATACACAGAGAGAAGGAGAAGCAGAGAGAGATGTCCACCATCCATTGGTTCACTCCCCAGTTGGCAACAATCACTGGAGCTGCGCCAATCTGAAGCCAGAAACCAGGAGCGTCCTCAGGGTCTCCCACGTGGGTGCAGGGGCCCAAGGCCTTGGGCCATCCTCCACTGCTTTCCCAGGCCACCAGCAGAGAGCTGGATCAGAAGTGGAGCAGCCGGGACTCGAACTGGCGTCCACATGGGATGCCGGCACTACAGGCAGTGGCCTCACCCACTACACCACAGCGCTGGTCCCCTTTTCCACTTACAATCCAGCTCCCTGATGATGCACCTAGGAAAGCAGCAGAGGATGGCCCAAGTCCTTGGGCCCCTGAACCCATACGGGAGACCCAGATGACGTTTCTGGCTCCTGGATTTGGCCTGGCCCAGCCCAGCCATTGCAGCCATCTGGGGAGTGAACCAGTGGATGGAAGATTTCTCTCTCTCTCTCTCTCTCTCTCTCTCTCTCTGTAACTCTTTCAAATACACACACACACACACACACACACACACACACACACACACATATATATATTTAAAGCTCCTTGCTGTGTTAACCAATGCTTTTTTGGGCCTGCATCACGATTTGGAACCTCCAAATTCCTCTCCCCAGTTTGGCTTATGCTTCCTTTTATTCCATAACCCAAACTCCATCTTAGCATCTGATTTCAGAGAACGCAACCTGTGACCTGGATACTTTGAGCTGACATAAAGCTCCTTTTACATATGATGAAGTATTATTTAGTCCTAAAGAGGAAGGAAACTCTGATACAATATGAATAAAACTGAGGCTGTTGTGCTAAGTGAAATAAGCCAGTATCACGGGGTATTGTTTGCAGGAACCTCTGTGGATACCTAAATCTGGATGCTCCAGTCTCTTATATAAAATGGCCTAATATATGCACACAATCTAAACTCATCCCCCTACATACTTTAAGTCATTTCTAGATTACTTACGATACTTAGTACAAAGTAAATACTATGTAAATGGTTGTTGTTCTGTATTGTTTAGGGAATAGTGACAAAGAAATCTGTACATGTTCAGTACACATGTTTTCAATCCATGGTTGATTGAAACACGGATGCAGAATCCATAGATATGGAGAAATAAATGTATTCTATTATTCCATTTATGTAAAGTACTCAAAGCTGTGAAATTTATAGAGACATAAAATAGATGATTGCCAGGGCCTAGGGGTAGCAGGGAATGGGCAGTTATGGCTTAATGGGCACAGGATTTCAGTTGCAAGGACCAGTGTTGTGGCATGGTAGGTCAAGCTGCTGCTGGCAACACACCCACCTCTCACATCAGAGTGTTTGTTCAAGTCTCTACTGCTCTGCTCCTGACCCAGCTTCTTGCCAATATGCAGGAAGGTAGCAGATGATGGCCTAAGTACTTGGGCTCCTGCCACACATGTGGGAGACCAGGATGGAGTTCCTGGTTCTGGGTTTTAGCCTGACCCATAACTGGCTGTCATGGCCATTTGATGAGTGAACCAGCAGATGGAGGATCTCTTTTTTTCTGTGTGCCTCCTACTCTCTCTATCTTTCAAATAAATAAATAAACAAACAAATAAATAAATAAATGTTTTTTTAAAATTTCAGTTGCGGAAGATAAAAATGTTTTGAAGATGGATGATAATGACAGTTGCGCAACAATGTGAACTGCTACTGAATGGCACATTTATTTATTTATTGAATGGCACATTTAAAAATAGTGAAATGGGGCAGGATTAGTCACCACCTATGATGCCAGTATCCCATACAGACACCAGTTCATGTTCTGGCTGCTCTACTTCCAATTCAGCTCCCTGTTAATGTGCCTGGGAAAGCAGCAGAGGATGGCCTGAACACTTGGACCCCTGCACCCATGTGGGAGACCCATATGAAGTTCCTGGCTCCTGGCTTCAGCCTGGCCTAGCCCTGGCTGTTGCAACCATTTGGGAAGGTGAACCAGTGGATGAAAGATCTCCCCCTCTCTGTGTCTCCCAGTCTCTCTGGGTCTCCCACAAGGGTGCAAGGGCCCAAACACTTGAGTCATCTTCTGCTGCTTTCCAAAGTGCATTAGCAGGGAGCTGGATCAGAAGTGGAGCAGCCTGGACTCGAATCAGTGCCCATATGGGATGCTGGCATCAGGGACAGTGGCTTTACCTGCTACACCACAGCACCAGCCCCACACAAGATTTTTTTGATCTAGAAATTTCTACTTCTGGGAATTTATCCCACAGAATTTCACACAAGTATGGACATACTATGTACAAGTATGTGGCAGATACTTCTACCATTCACCAATATCTACTTTCCTTTTCTTCTTTATTAAAAAAATCCTTGGTTTTAAGGGTGAGCATTGTGGCACAGCTGGTGAAGCAGCCACTTGATACAGTCGCATCCCATATCTGTGTGTTGTTTCAAGTCCCAGCTGCTTCCTTTCCCATCTAGTTTCCTGCTAATACTCTTGGGTAGCAGCAAGTAATGGCTCAAACACCAGAGTCTCTGAGATCTAGATGGTTCTTGGCTCTAGCAAGGTCCAGCCCTGGCTATTGTGGGCATTTTGAGAGTAAACCAGTAGATAGAAGATCTCTATCTCTCTTTCTCTTTCTCTCCCCCCACCCCCACCCCTTCATTCCAACTTTCAAGCAAATAAATCTTTAAAAAATTAAATTTGATTTTGTTCATGGTAACAATAAAACGATAAAACATATCATCTTACAGTCAGGGTGGCTGCATGTTCCAGTTCTGTTCAATAAAATATGTCCTTGGTTTGACTTCAAAGAAAGTTCTTTAAGGACAGAACCCATGGACATACCTTGTAGCTCTTTGCTTTTTGCTCTTTTCCTGGCCTGTAATGCAAAAGTAAAACCTGGAGGAGGAGCAGCCATCTGTGGGTACAAGGATAAAAACTCCACACTGTGGGAGCAGGGAGAGAAGGAGGCAGGTTTCCTAAAGATGAGCAGCTATCCCTCTTCTGTAATTCCTTCCTCTAGACTCCTTGTTAGGAGAGAAAATACACCCTATTCGATTCAGCTTTTAAAAAATTATTGTTTCCAGGGCTGTCATTATGGTACAGAGGGCTAAGCTGCCACCTGAGCTGCTGGCATTCCAATGAGTATCTGTTCAAGTCCTGGCTGCTCCACTTCTGATCCAGTCTGCTACTAACATGCCAGAAGATGGCCTGAGTCCTTGGGCCCCTGCACCCATGTGGGGAGACCTGGAAGGAATTCCAGGCTCCTGGCTTCAGCAAGGTTCAGCCCTGGCTTTTGCAGTCATTGGGGAGTTAACCAGCAGTAGGAAGAGTGACCTCTCTCTGTCTCTCCCTCTCTCTCCTTAACTCTACCTTTTAAATAAATAAATAAATCTTTAAAATATACTGTTATTTATATTTTTGAGAGGTAGAAAAACAGAAAGAGGGCTCCTTTCCACTGGTTCACTCTCCAGATGCCTGTATTAGCTGGTTCTGAAGCTGGAGCCAAGAGACCAGAACTCAATCCAGGTCTCCCACGTGGGTGACAAGGACCCAACTACTCAAGTCATCACTGCTACCACCCAGGGTCTGCATGAGCAGGAGGCTGGGGTCTGGAGGTGAAGTCTGGAATAGAATCCAGGGTTTCAATTTGAAATATGGGAATCCCAACTAGCATCTTAACCAGTAGGCCAAATGCCTGCCCTGTGGTTAAGTATTTTTAAGTTAAATTTTCTTTTACCTTCAGCCAAATGCTGTCCTCATTGACTCAAAATATTTTTATTATTTGAAATGCCAAAAAAATAAAAAAGAATCTAAATGTTTATCAATAGGAGATGGGCTAGATAAATGAAAGTATGCACATACAAGGAGAAAGATGAATGAGGAATATCTATTGGTACTGGTGTGTAATGATCTTCAGAATACATCATTAAATGAAAAGTACGAGGAGGAAAACAAATGTGTCACGTATAAACACAAAGGAGAGGGGTACTGCTTGATACCAGGAGGAGCAGGAGGCCCTCGGGAAGGCTTGCTTCCTAAGGCCTCTGGAGAGAGGGGAAGCTCTTGCTGAAGGGACAGAGGATAATGAGGGTAACAGGCTGCTGCTCAGTAGAGTTCCAGAATGGGCCGGATGTCTGGTAAAGCCCATGCCCAAGCCATCCCAGACCCACTCCTCAGTCCTGGGGAGAGAGGGGCTACAATGACAACCGAGTGGTTGTCACATGAAATCTTGGTGAGATGCTATTCATCTAAAGTGGCCCCACGGACAGGTGTTTGGCCTAGTGGGTAACACACTTGCATCCCTTTTCAGAATGCCTGGATTTGATCCCTGGCTCTGGCTCCTAACTCTGGTTTCCTACTAATGCACCCCCTTGGAGGCAGCAGATCATGGCTCCAGTAATTGGTTTCCTGCCACCCTTGTAGGAGACCTGGATTGAGCTCCTGGCTTCAGCTCTGGGGTCCAGCCCTGGCAGTTGTGGGCATGTAGGGAGTGAACCCTGAATGGAAATTCTCTTTCTCTGACTCTCAGATAAATAAATGATTGAATAAGTAAATAAACAAAGTGGTCTCTTTGGAACTATAATGTAAAAAAGTAGTCTTAAGGTATATAGTTCAGGAGCAGTAGCATAAAATGACCTCGGCATTGGACCCACTTCCAGGGGCATAAGAAATAGGACAGAGACCAGGTTCTCTCTTGATACAACAGAGTCTTGGCAGGTGATATTTCCAGAGGGAATATTCAGGTTGCTCAGACAGCAACAGTATTCCCTGATCACTTCTAGGAGATACGTGAGACTGTGGTGGAAGAGTAGTAAAAGCTTCAAAATGTTGATCTGTTCATTGACTAAGCCATTGGGCTTTAAATCATCATGATATCAGGAGCTAGTATTGTGGCACAGCAGGTTAAGCCACAGTTCGGGATGCCCACATCTGATATGGAGTGCTAGTTTGAGTCTTGGCTGCTCTGCTTCCAATCCAGCTTCCAGCCACTATTCCAAGGAAGGCAGTGGATGATAGCCCAAGGGATAATAGCCCTTGCCATACACATGGGAGACCTGGATGGAATTTTGGCCCCTGAGTTTGGCCTGCCCCAGCACTGGCTGTTGTGGGCATCTGGGGAGTGAAATAGCAGACGAGAGATGTCTCTATATCTCTCCTTGTGAGTCCTCTGTCACTCTGCCTTTCAAATAACAAAATAAATATATATTTTTTTTTTTGGACAGACAGAGTGGACAGTGAGAGAGAGAGAGAGACAGAGAGAAAGGTCTTCCTTTGCCGTTGGTTTACCCTCCAATGGCTATCGCAGCTGGCGTGCTGCGGCCAGCGCACCGTGCTGATCTGAAGCCAGGAGCCAGGTGCTTCTCCTGGTCTCCCATGGGGTACAGGGCCCAAGCACTTGGGCCATCCTCCACTGCACTCCTGGGCCACAGCAGAGAGCTGGCCTGGAAGAGGGGCAACAGGGACAGAATCCGGCGCCCCGACCAGGACTAGAACCCGGTGTGTTGGTGCCGCAAGGCGGAGGATTAGCCTAGTGAGCCGCGGCACCGGCCCAAAATAAATCTTAAAAAAATAATTATGATATAATTAACAGGCCCTGATTTGACCTGGTTTTCTTAAAAATAAACCTAGGTTCAGATTTATAGTGGAAATAATAATTGATGTTGTATCCTTCTCAGTGTGTCATATCAGTTTGTCACGTCAGTGGTGATGCTAAGTGTAATCCCTAGGTCGAGGTGGTGACAACCAGATCCTTCCATGGTAAAGGTACCTCTTTCCTATTACAATTACCAAAGAGGCTGTAGGGTATAACTTTCAGATCTTATAAATATCTTTATTCCCAAGTGCGTCCATACTAATTATTTTTTATTCCATGATGATTCCTAGGTCTGAATCAATTATTACTAGATTGGTAATAAAATTATACTTTTTCCTCTTCATCATGTCTTCTAAATTGATCACTTGAAGAACAGCTTTTTTTTTAACCTCACTTAACACTTTTATTTAATATCAATGTAGAGACATAGATTTCTTTTCATTCAAACTGTTATATAGCATTCCTAGCCCAAAAATCTGAAGTCTGAAATGCTCTAAAATCCAAAATTTTGAGTATCATAAAACTAACCTAAACCTAAACCTAACCTAACCATAAAATCTTGTTTCATGCTCAAAATTGTTAAAAATGTTGTATAAATTACCTGCAGTTTATGTGTATAGGTATATTTGAAACATAAATGAAATTCATGTTTAGACTTGTGTCCCATCCCAAAGACATCTCATTATATGTATGTTAATATGCCAGAGTCTGAAATACTTCTGTTCCCTAGCAGTTTGTTTTTGAAAGATTTATTTTATTTATTTGAAAGGCATAGTTACAGAGAGGGAGGGAGATCCAGAGACAGAGAGAGAGAGATCCTCCACCAGTTGGTTCACGCCCCAAATGGCCCCAATAGCTAGGGCTGTGCCAGGCCAAAGCCGGGAGCCAGGAGCTTCTTCTGGTCTCCCACACTGGTGCAGGGGCCCAAGGACTTGGACCATGTTCTGCTGCTTTTCCAGGGGCATTAGCAGGGAGCTGGATCAGAAGTGGAGCAGCCATGACTAGAACTAGCATCCACGCGGGATGCCTGCATCACAGGCCGCAGCTTCACCCGTTATGCCACTACAGCGGCACCCCTCCCCCAAGCATTTTGGATAAGGAATACTCAACTTGTAATCCATTCTGCATTATTCACTGGAGGTTGACGTTGTCCCAGGTTTGACGTAAGTGTAGATTCCAAGGGCACTTCTTTTGGGAGTGGAGGCTGGGGTTACATATTTATAACTGGCTCCCCCTAGTGCTACTTATGTCCATTAAAATCTGAAAAGCTGAGGCAAAGCACTTGCAAAGGATCATCTGAGGGGGTTTGTGTTAAGAACAGGAGTGGGCATTTGACCTGGCAGTTAAGACAGCGACTGGGGGAC